>NC_050573.1:490867132-491167132 GCF_011100635.1 Trichosurus vulpecula
AGGCTGTGCACTCCTGCTCTGATCTGCCACTGAATTCTTCCCACCAGGTGGGCCTGGGGCCAGAAGCAACTGCAGCTGTAGTTCTGTGGCTGTGGCCGAACTGCAAACTCCTTCCACTCTGTCCCCCGAAGCTTTTCCCACTAACCTTCTCTGTTGTCTTTGGTGTTTGTGAGTTGAGAAGTCTGGTAACTGCCACAGCTCACTGGTTCAGGTTGGTAGGGCCCGTTCTGCCCAGCTCGTGGTCTGGCTGGTCCTCCTTCAGTATTTTTTCATGCCTCTTTTACCAAGGTGTTGACTCTTTCATCATGATTTTCTAGCATCACTCTCATTTCTCTTCCTATTTTTTCTTCTACCTCTCTTTTTTCGATTTTTAAAATCTTTTTTGAGCTCTTCCATGGCCTAAGACTAATTCATATTTTTCTTGGAGGCTTTGGATGTAGGTAGGAGTTTTGACTTTGTTGTTGTAGGGTTAATGGAATATAAGATCTGCCTCATCCATTAATAGGCCTATGTGTTTCCTTTTCCTCTTGGAACAGGAGTTGTGTTCTCAGGTCTAAAGATACACAGGTATTTCAACTACAGATATCTTGCTGCTTTGAGCTCAGGCCCAGTTCACAGCTATGATACATCCTGAGTCACACAGAGCCCTTTGGGGGAGGAACTTGCCTAAGGAAAAGCTTGCTTACTGGGAAGCTTGCTAGTAGGAAGGCTTTCACACCTTTTGATACCAAACTAATTAGGCACTGAAGAATGAGAGTTGTGGGGCCTTCTGGCTCTGAACCTATTAGCCAAAAGTGTTTATATATTCTGAGGTGAGATTTTGCTTTGGGGCTCACTCATGGGAAGAATGTTTCCCTGAGGTCTTTGTGATTTGGCCAGAAGAGACTATGCCTAGCCTTGTTAAGGAGCCCCTTAGCTTTGTGAACCCAGATGCTGGTGCTCCCCGTCTGATGATTATGTATTTATTACTTTGATTAGATAGCTGGAGCCCTGTCTATTAGATCTCTGTGTTAATTTCTCTCTGCTGGTATTTTCTCCTCATTCAGAGTGCTGACCTTTCCCCTGAACTAGTGAATGGCCCTTACCTTCCTTACTTACATATCTTTAATTAAAATAAGATTGTTGACCCCTTTGAAGTTGTCTTTCCTTTAAAGAAGCAGATCAAAGAACCCATGCTAGTAGGCCAATCTGGGTGTGCCAGGGTGCTTGCTAGTACGGTTGTCTTCTAACTGTGTGTTTTGATTTTCCTTGTTATCATAGTAACTTTCTATGGTCAGAACAATTTCCCTGTTGTTTGCTCATTATCCAGCCTATTTCTTGACTTTTAACTCTTTGCTAAAGTAGGGCTCTGCTTCCAGAGAGGCTTCCAGGGTGGAGGGCACACTGTCTCAAGTTTCAGGGGTTTTGTGCAGCAGTTTTCAGATATACTTCTAGAGACCTGTAAATTTTTAGTTCTTCCAAAGTTGCATTCTCAAAGGAGAGGTGTTTTTACTAATCTCCTGGCCTGTGCTCTGGTTTGTGAATGACCACAAGCAATCTTTCCTGCCCTGGAACTGTGATGAGGGTCCCTATTCACTATTGTGCTACTCTTCGCCCTTGCCCTAGGATTGCCACCCAGGACTGCAACCTGGACCTGAGTATGGGCAAAGAAACAGAGTCCTGCCCCCAGTGCCAGCAAAGAGACCCTTGTAACCTCCTTCTGACCAGTTGTTTGAACCTGTTACCATCATTCACTCCCAAGACCTGCTCCTGATTTTCTGGGGCCTGCTGCACTGGACTGTGCTCCACTTTCACCCTGGTGTGACTGACCATTTCTGCTGACCTTTTAAGTTGTCTTTGGCTGGAAAATTGTTTCATCTCATCCTTTTGTGGGTTTTGCTGCTCCAGAATTTGTTTTGAGGCATTCCTTAAAGGCGTTTCAAGGGATTTAAGGGAGAGCTCAGTCCCTGCCTTTTCTCTGCCATCTTGGTTCCCTGTCCATGTGGCTGTTGATAGCTTGTTTTTTTGTTTTCCTTTTGAGAACTAACTGATCTTATCTTTTGACCATTTATTTATCTATTGAGGAATGGCTCTTATTCTTATATATTTGCAGAAGTATCTTATATATCTTGTATATTAGACTTTTATTAAACATCATGTATTTTTTCCTTTTATAATTAACCATCTCCCTTCTAACTTTAGATTTTGTTTATGTAAAAATTGTTCTGTTTTATGTAATCAAAATTGTCTTATTTCTTATCCCTTGATTGTTCCCAGACTCTTCCTCTATTCATGACGATGAAGGTATCTCTTTCTCTGCTCTTCCAATTTGCTTATGTGACATTTTATATTTCTATACGTTTGAAGCTAATTGTGATATATAATGTGAATTGTTGGTGTAAACCTAATTTCTGCCAAAGTGTTTTCTAATTTTCCCTGGATTTTTATTGAACAGTAAATCCTTACCCCAGTAATTTTTGTTTATTTCTGGTTCATGTATACTTAAAATGTTCCATTTATTATATTTTTTCTATTTTTAACTGGTACCAAATAATATTGACAATTACTAACATGTAGTATATTTTGGGATCTGTTATTGCTAATACCCTCTTCAGCTTGCTTTTTTAAAAATCCTAATTTCTCTGGAGATTCATGACCTTTTGTTTCTCCAGATGAATTTCATTATTTTTTTTCTAGCTCTATGAGCTAAGTATTGCTATGGACCTGAAAAAAAGGAAATTAATTTAGATAGGATTGGGTTTTTTAAAATTATATTGACACTGATCAACCATGAGAATTTTAATATCTATCCATTTATTTGTCTTTATTTCTGCAATGAGTAGTTTGTAGTTGTAATCATATAATTCTTTTGTACATTTTGTTATATTGATTCCCAAATATTTCCTATATTTTGTAGTTATTTGAATGAAATTCTTTTTTAAAAAATCTCTTCATGTTGAATTGTTGGTAATATACAAAAAGGCTAGTGAATTCTGTGGATTTATTTTTTTGCTAGTTTGTTATACCAATAAATTATTTCAATTAATTTTAATTGAATCTCTGAAGTTCTTGGAGTAAATCATCATTTCATCTATAAAAGGTGATTCTTGTATTGCCTCTTCACTTTTTCTTATTTCCATATGTATGTACATATGTATGTATATGTCTATTTGCCATAGCAAGAATTTCTTAAAACTATATCAAATAATAGTGGTGATGATGGATATTCTTGCTTTACCCCTGATCTTATTGAGGGAGGAGAGGGAACTTTCCTTTTTCCCCTTCCTTCTTTCCAGATAATGTTAGCTTTTAATTTGAGAGAGATACTAATGACCGTATTAAGGAATATGGATTCATTATTTCTTTTCTTTTCAAGTATTTAACAGAGATGAGTTTTATCTGGTCAAAAATTTTTTTCTGAATCTATTAATATAATTATTTGGTTATATAATTTGTATCATTGATCATTGCTTTATCATTAATTTTATCATACAAATCAGTTAATTTGTGGTGGTTTTGTTATAAATTTATAATTAAAATCTTATCATTGTGTACAATCTTTTAAATAGATTGTAACCTCTTTTGTAATACTTCAATCTTTTTTATTGCTTTGGTATTGATTAGGAATATTAGTCTATTGTTTTCTTTCTCTGCTTTTTCACTCCTTGCTTTAGCTATCAAGACCATAGTGTCTCATAGAAAGAATTTAATAAGATGTCTTCTTTTCCTAGTTTTAAAATAATTTTTACAATATTGGAATTAATTATTCTTTGGATATCTGATAGAATTCATTTGTAAATCCATCTGGTCATTTTCTTTAGAAATTCATTTATAACTTGACAATTTCTTTTCCTTCTGTTGGGTTATTTAAGTTTATATTCTTCTATGAATCTGAATATTTTATATTTTATAACTATTCATCTATTTCATTTAAATTATCAGTTTAGTTAGCATATAATTGGGCAAAATAATTTTTAATTATTCCTTTTATCACTTTTTCATTTGTTGTGCATTCTCCTTTTTTCATTTTTGATATTGGCAATCTGGTTTTCTTTGAAAAAAGTCAGATTAGTTAATAATTTATCTACTTAATTACTATTTTCAATTCAATAGTCTTTCTTTTTCTTTTTGTTATTTTTTTCTTCTTTCAGAATTTCTATTTTGTTGTTTATGTGGCTTTAACATTTTTGTTTTCTAGCTTTTTTCGTTGCATACCAAGTTTTGTGTGATCTTGACTATAATTTCTTTATGCTTGAACTTTTGCTACCTGCTAGAAGCATTTTTCTTTCACGGGGAAACTGAATTTTTACCCTAGGTTTCCTGAGAATTTTCAAATTTGGAATTTCTTTCAGAAATTAGTATGTTGAGCTGTTTCTATTTTCCCTTTGCTTCCAGTTCAAATAGCGCTAAAATGTTTTCATTAATAATTTCCTGAAGCTTTAAAGTATCCCAATTTTGTCTTTTGTCATGGTTTTTAGGAAGTGTAAAATAACTCTCCTCAGCCTTTTCCCAGGTCAGATGTTGTTGCCGCTGTTACTGCTGCTGCTGTTATTGGTTTGAGAGCAGTTGCCTTACATTTTCATCTTAAAAAAAAATACAAGTAAAAACACTCTGGGCTTGAGGAGTTTCTGGAGAGATCAGAAGATCAAAGTTGGTGCTAGCAGCTTCTGTCCTGTTTACCTGTACTCACAGTGGTTTCTTTTGGAGCATCACCATTGCAATGCCCACAGGATTCTGGTTGCATTTTTCTGCAGTCTTGGGCTAAATGAATCCACTCAATTATTTCTCTTGAGATTTCTTGATCATTATTTTAAATGGTGCCTTCATGAGATCTTTCCTGGAAAATACATAGGTGATCTGGGATCCCCTATTACATCTAAGGTCCCTTCCCACTTTAAATCTGAGCTTCTATGATCTCACAGCCACCATCTTAACTGGAAGATCTTTTGATATTCCTTATAAGTCCTTTTGGGTGTACTTGGTGGCAATACAGAGACAGGGGAAAGGCATGACTATGACTCTGAAATATACAATTTAAGTTGTTCCATATAAGAATTTGCCCATGACTATTCAAATTAAATTTCTTAGACAGCAAAACTGGAAAGAAAAACCTGCCAAAAATGTCCTGGTAGTTTTTCCTTGTTAATTTTTTTAAAACAGATTTGTATTTTATTTTACCAAAACACAAATACAAAATAGAGAAAAGAAACAAAAACATATCATAAACTTAAATATTGAAATTTAAATGGTAGTTTTTCCTTGTTAATTTTTTAAACAGTTTTGTATTTTATTTTACCAAAACACAAATACAATAAACTTAAATATTGAAACTTAAATATAAACTAAGAAAGAAAAAAAAAGCATGTCATGTGCATAGCAGGACATAGGAGAGGATATTCCTATGAGTTTTCCTCATAGAATCTCTTTTAAGTGGAGCTTGATGGATTTTCTCTATTTCTACTTCCCTGCCTTGTTCTAATGCTTCAGGACAATTTTCTTTAATTATTTCTTGTATTATTGTATCAAGATTCTTTTTTTGATCATGACTTTTAGTTATTCCAATTATTTTTATATTTTCTCTTCTTGATCTATTCTCCAAATCTGTTGTTTTTCTTATAAGAAAGATGTTTCACTTTCTCTTCTATTTTTTCATTATTCATGTTTTGTTTAATTATTTCTTGATCTCTTATAATTTCACTGACTTCACTTTGCCCAATTCTAATTTTCAAGGTGTCATTTTCCTCCTTGAGATTTTGGATCTCCTTTTCTAATTGGTTGATTTTCCTTTCCTAATCTTCTTGTTTTTCTTGGATTATTTTTATTTTTTTTAGCTTTTCCTCCATCTCTGTCATTTGATTTTTAAAGTCTTTTTTAAGATCTTCTATAAATTCTTTTTGGGCAAGTGACCATTTGACATTGCTCTTTGGGGGTTTCTTTACTTCAATATCCTCCTCTGAAGATGAACCCTGGTCACCTCTATTCCTGTAATAGGTTTCTATGGCTGTATTCTTTCTCTTTTGCCTGCGCATTTTTTTTGTAGTAATACCTCTAGCCCTGGGGTATGGGAACTGGTGCCTCTTGTCCCAGATCTTTGGTTCTCTCCTCTAGCCTGGAACCAAAGCCAAAACTCCAACCTTCTGTAAGTGCCCACAACCAGAGGCTTTCTATCCCACTGCTTCTGCACTCACCAGGCATGTGCCTTGTTAAATTTTTAAAAATTAAATTGTTTCAATTTTGAATTTAAATACCTTCCCCATAAGTATTTCTACATATACAACAGGATACAAGATATTGTTTATAAAAAAAGAGCCTTCACTTTATAGTGCTTGCTTTTTAACAAGTATATAATGAATTCCGTATTTTACTTTCAAAACCATCTTTCTTGTCCGTATTTTCCTCCCAGTGTCTTACTGCTCTCTTCTGTGCATTTTAAAGAATGTTCTCATGGCCTTCTTTTTAGGGGGAATTGCTGTTGCTAACATTCCCTCTCCCACAAGCACTCTTGCCAATTAAGAATAAGAGAAAGAAAGGGGGAAAATTAAAACAAATAAATGTTGTTAAGCAAAATGAATCCAACAGTGGCCATGTCAAAAAAAAGGTTTGTCTTTTTTATTACCTTGAGTCCACCATCTCTCAAAGAGAAGTGAATAACTTGCTTCAACATAGGCTCTCTGAAGACATGATTGGTCATTGAATTTTTTAGGTATCTTAAGTTGTTCAAAGTTTCTTAAGTTTCAAAGATCAACATGGTTGTTCTTTTAAAAATTTTTGTCTTAGTACTGCTCACTTCATCCCACATCAGTGAGTCCTATATAGGATTCTTGAAATCATCTATTTTAAAATTTTTCATGGTATAATATTATTCCCTTACCTTCATATAACACCATTTCCCCAGTAATCTTCTAATTTCTTTTCACCCCTTTGGTATATGTATATGTATGTATATACACTCATATACATATACATACTCACAGGCATATATATTACATAGATTACAGTTATTTTCTTTTTTCCTTTCCCCTCTTCAGTATTAGGAAGCTTGTTTTGTTTGTAAACAAACTTGTATCATCTTTCCTCTTAAACCTTAAACCTTCCTTTGAATTTGATGTTTTTCCATATTACATTGCTTGTGTGTATGTGCGAATGGTCAACCTTCTTTTATACATTTCATGAATGAAATTCATCTGATGCCATCTTTCCCCCTCCATTTTTGTATATTCTTATGCATCCCAACTTTGAAAAATAGCAAGTTCCACCCCTTCTAAGCCATTAGGTGGTACAGTGCTATAGAGGGCTGAGCTTGGAGTCAGGAAGACAAGTTCAAATCTGACCTCAGATACTTGTTAGCTATGTGATCCTGGGCAAGTCACTTAACCTCTGTCTACCTCATTGCCTTAAATGTAAAAAGAACATTATATAAGCACCTACCTCCCAGAGTTATTGTGAGGATCAAATGAGATAATATTTGTAAAGCACTTAGTACAATAGCTGGCATTATTTAGGCAGCATTTATAATGTTGGCTATTATTATTATTAATTATTATTATTATTTGTTTCTACACTAGTGTATTATTTTGACCTCCCTTAACTTTACTTTTTAAGATTCTCAGAACCACCTATGGGTCTTTTATTTTTCTTATTTAACTACTTCAATACCTTTTAAAGACGAGGTTCTAAAGGGATTTTTGTTTCATCTTCTTTTAAAATTCCATTCTTAGATCAATGTATATAGTTCCTTCCATTTTCTCAAATAAATATACCTTTCTATGTTTCTCTTGATTCTTGTATTTACATTTCAAAATTCCTACTTAACTCTTACCTTTTCATTAGAAATGCTTAAAAGTCCTCTATTTCATTAAAGATTCATTTTTACACTGCAGTATTGTACTCATCTTTGTAGGATAAGTTATTCTTGGTTTTAAGACTGTATCTTTTGCCTTCTGGAATATTATATTCTTATATCTCATCTAGTATATGGTATAAGGTGCCAGATCTTGAGTGAGCCTGACTCTAGTTGCTTGTACTTGGCCTTCTTATTTCTGGATGTTTATATAATTTTATCTTTGATGTAGAAGCTCTGGATTTTCACCATATTATTACTAGGACTTTTTATTTTGCTATTTCTTTCAGGAAGTTATTGATAGATTCTTTCTGTCTTGACTTTACCCTTCTGTTCTAATAGATATGAACAGTTTTTATTTCTTGAAATATAGTATTTAAGCTGGTGTTTCTTTCCTAACTCTGCTTTTCAAGGAGTCTATCTATTCTTAATTATTTCTCCTTGACCTTTTTTCTAGGTCAGTTGTTTTTGATATCAGAGTTCACATTTTATTTTCTTTTTTAAATCTTTTGACTTTGTCCTAATTGTGTTTGCTGCCTCATAGAGTCCATTACCTGGTAAGATTTACCAGTCCCTATTCTAAGCTATTTATTCTCCTTCATATTTTTTCTTCCAAGACTTCTATTTCATTTTTAAATTTCTTGTTTTATTTCTTCTAAGTATTTATTCAGTCCTTGCGGAAACCCAATTTTAAAATATTGATTCTCTGATTGAAGTTGTTGTAGAATTACTGTTTCCTTATATGCTAGATTTGGGGGCATCTCTAGCTTTTTATATTAGTTGGTGTCTTCTTTAGTTTGCTCATCTCATCATCTTTAGTTCTTGAATTTGGGCATTGTGCTGAGGCCAGTATCCATCCCTGTTTGACCTCACCCTGGGTTACCAGGGTTTCTGTACAGACCTTCATGTTCTAGGGTTGGGTCCTCCTGAGGCTTTTGAAATTCAGAGACCAGAATCTTCAAGGCCCTCTTAGGAATTTCAGGACAGAATACGAGGAACTTTTGAGGTTTTATGCTTTCCCTATCTCTTTATTCTCATGCTACATTGTTCTCTGCCAGGAGGCTCCAAGGCCCTTGCTATGGGTTTCTTACCACTCTGGCGCTGATTTTGGATTCTGAGACTTACAGGCTACACTTGTCCCTGGTCAATCTCTGTTTTCATTGGGAGGTTACTGGCTTCTTTCTCTGCACAGGTGCTGGCTTTGATGGTAGGCCTCTTTCCCATTCTTCATGGGCTTCTGGTTAACTTTTTATGCAGTTCTCTGGTGGGAAAAGTCACTTCAGTTTTTCACTGAATTTCTTTTTTTTGTAATAAATTTATTTTTTATTTTTAGTGTGTAACACTCAGTTCCACAAGTTTTTGGGTTCCAAATTTTCTCTCCCTCCCTCTCCTCTCCCCTCCCCGCCCAAGATGGCATGTAATACAATGTTGGTTCTACATATACCTTCACTGAACTTATTTACATAATAATCCAGTTGTAAGGAAGAATTATAACCAATGGAATGAATCATGAGAGAAGAGAAATGGAACCAAAAATAGGAAAAAATAAGAGAGCAAAATGTTCGCGTCAACCTACATTCAGACTCCTAAATTTTTTCTCTAGATGTGTATAGCTTTTTCCGTCTTGAGTCTTTTGGAGCTGTCTTTGAACCTTGCATTGATGAGAGGAGTCAAGTCTATCAAAGTTAGTCCTTACAGACAATGATTCACTGGATTTCTTGATCGCTATTGGGCCTAATATAAATGCTGGGTAAGGTAGGTATATGAGATCTGTGTGGCCTGCCTCTTTTTAGGTAGCCCTATTAGTCAGAATCCCATCACTTTTGCTTCACTCCATTGACTTTGAGCAAGGGATATTCAGGTCACTAACTTTTGGAATTATTTCTATAAAATTCCCCGCATATGTTTTTAAAAGTATGTGTGTATGTGTGTGTGTGTGGGGGGATGTTGTAGGACTGCATGCTATAAGATGTTTCCAGTGAGAGTAGAGGAGGACCCCAACCCTTTCTAAGAAAATCCCAAGATCTCAGGACCTGCTACTGAATCATCTGTGTACTTAAGTACTGTTACAATTATAAGAAGTCCTACTATAGCCAAACCATATGATATTTTGATGACTGAGATGAAAAGAGGGATTTTGTGTTTTAGTTCACTTTCTTCCCTTTAAACTAGCTATATCCTTAGAGTAACTTTCTACATATTTTAATACGTTATGGAAAGAGTCACGTCAATACTCACTATGAACATGAGACAACAAGGAAATTAATTGCAAAATAGGCAGGAACTACAACTATTCTACCAAGGGGTGGATTAATTTTATGACCTATTTGCCAAGCTGATTTTATCAGGAAGGATAAATAGTAAACACTGTCTCGGGACTTCTTAACTGTATGGATCTTTGTGCCCAAGCATCCCACTAAAGTAAATGAAAAAAAAATCTTGTTTGAGTCAACATTTTCTACTTTGCATTTAAACCAGTCAGCTATGAGCCAGACTATTAGGAGAACTACTTTCATGTCTTCATCTCCTTGCAATTTTGATACTTCTTTTAAAAATTACACAATATGCAAAATCAGATTACTATAGAGATAAAAGTCATCTAGTCCAACATACTCATTTTACAGACGAGTAAACTAAGACCCAGAGGGGTTAAACAACCGGACCAATATCACAGAAATTTGAAGTGTCCAAGTCAGTACCAGAAACTAAGGCTTTTGACTCCAAATCCAATGTTCTTAACACTTCACCACACCGTCTCTAGCACAGTCTTCCTAAAAATCAGCCAGGAGTTACAGGAAGTTCATGTTGTTACAAATATTTAATAAAGCTTGAGAAGCAGAAAGAGAACCAGCCCTAGAGTTAAAATCTAGTGTTAGCTAGGATTTGGGATCTCTAATAAATCACTTAACCTCTTAATCACTGAGGAAACTCCCTGAACCTCTAAGTTGCAATGCTGAATACAAGCCTGCATTCATCAGGAGTTTATTATTCCAATAAAATCACAAGCGTGGCAAAATAAATAGTGTTAACCTGTAAAAATGCTTTTGCTTTGAATAAATACACATGAACCGAGTCGCATTATTCTGTTACCCTAAACAGTAAAATTATTGTTAAATTGACACATGTTAGAGCCACAATAAATACAGAAAGTCAGCTTTTGATTATTCTGTGACTGATTATCTAATTTGTAGGTTTTCCATATTCTTTTCTTCCCTTATTTCTTCTTTACATACACCCCTTTGGGGGACATAACTACTCATTAATATCACCACCTGTGAGGGAGTAGGTAAAAAGAAAGGCTAGCAAGTCAAATTAGTTCATTTTTATCCTTATTTATAGCTCTAGCAGTGGAGGTATTTGAACTTATTATATAAAATGAAAATTGGCTTATCAATTATCCCCCACTATCCTCATTGCCCATTAATATATGTAAAATTAAGACTTGCTTTGTGCATTTGTAAGGAAATCACTTCCTGTTTAAAAATTATTCCATTTAAATTATTTTCAATTAAAAGAACATTTGACTTTTGCGACAAAGCCATGAAAAATTTTGATGTAAATTTTAGGTCATTCCCTATGTAGCCCTGGTAGAGAGATTCAAGACTAATTTTGGAGTAATTAATAGCAGCTAAAGTTTAGTGTGAGAACATTATTTTACCTAGTTTTTTTAATTTCCCTATTATAATAATAACAACTAGCATTTCTATAGCACTCTGGAATTCATAAAGTGCATTCCTCACAATGACTCTGTGATACTGTTTCCAGTTTACCCAACATTTTTTACTGAATAATGAATTCTTATCCCCAAATCTTAAGTCTTTAAACTTGTCAAATACAAGATTCTTATATTTATTTGCTGCTATAAATTGTATATCTACTCTGTTCCATTGATTTACCTTTCTATTTCTTAGCCAGTTTCAGATAGTTTTAATAATTACTGCCTTATAATATAGTTTAAGATCTGGTACTGTTAAACCTCCTTCCTTTACATTTTTTTTCATTATTTCCTTTGATATTCTTGACTTTTTTTCTTCCAAATGAATTTTGTTATTATTCTGTCTAATTCAGTAAAATAACATATTGGTAATTTAATTGGGATGGCATTGAATATATAAATCGGTTTAGGTAAAATTCTCATTTCTTACTATATTGACCTTGTTTATCCATGAATAATTAATATTTCTCCAATTATTTTAATCTGATTTTATTTGTATAAAAATGTTCTCTATTATTTTGTTTATATATTTCCTGGGTTTGTTTTGGCAGGTGTAATCCCAGGTATTTTATACTGTCTAGAGTTATTTCAAGTGTTCTATTAAATTTAAAAGTTTGGGTACAAATAAAACAAATGTAGCCAATGTCAGGAGGAAAGCAGAAAATTGGGTTAAATTTTTTATGGACAGTTTCTCAGATAAAGGTCTCATATCTCGAATATATAAAGATCTTTGTCAAATCTGTAAGAATACAAGTCATTCCCCATTTAATAAATGGTCAAAATATGTAAACAATTTTTAGATAAGGAAATCAAAACAATTTATAGCCATATTAAAAATGCTCTAAATCATTATTGATTAGAGAAATGCAAATTAAAACAGCCTTGAGATATCATTTTATATCTATCGTATTGGCTAAAATAATTGAAGGGGAAAGCAACAAATGTTGGAGGGGATGTGGAAAAATTGGGACACTAATGCATTATTGGTAGAATTGCCCAACCATTTTGGAGAGCAATCTAGAATTATACCCAAAGCAATATCACTACTAGGTCTATTTTCAAAGATGAATAGGGAAAAATAAAAAGAACCGGTATGTTCTAAAATATTTGTAGCTGCTCTCTTTGAGGTGGCAAAGAACTGGAAATCTCAGGGATGCCCATCAATTGGGGAATAGCTGAATAAGTTGTGGTATATGATTGCAATGGAATACTATTATGCTGTAAGAAATGATGAGCAGGATGATCTTAGAAAAATATGGATACACATACATGAAATAATGAAGGATATAATAAGCAGAAACAATACAACATTGAATACAGTAACAGCAATATTGTTTTAAAAACAACTTTGAACAACTAAGTCATTTTGAATATTGTAAACAGCCAAATTACCTACAAAGGACATCTGAAGGAAGACACTATCTGTATCCAGAGAAAGAACTGATAAATAGACGTATAGAATGATTTTATATATATATATATATATATCCATATTCACATCCATATTTGTGTATAATGATAGCCATCTCTAGGATGGGGGAGGAAGAAAAAAAAGGAAAAAAGAAATTTACATGTTAACTTAATTATATATTTAAAAGGAATAGCAAGTTGTACATAATAGATATACCATTTCATGTGTGATCATCCTTGTTAAAAAATTATACTGTTATTGCATAAATTAAAAATTAAAATAAATATAAATTTAAAATGATAATTCTGTGAGAAATATAGTACACACATTAATATCCTTATTTTGCAGTGCAGAGACCTAGGGCTATCAAATGCAAAGTAACTTGCGCAAGGTCACATGGCTAGTTAATTATCAGATGCATGACTCAAAACCAGGTTCAAGTTCTCTGCCTCTAAATACTTTAAAAAGTTTTAAATTGTTGTGTTTTTAAAATTTCACTCAGACTTGCAATCCAGGTGTCATTCTTGACTTTTCACTTTCTTTTCCCCACGGTGGTCATCTTATTCTTTCCACTTTCATAACATACCTCATGTATATATTCTCTACTCTGACACTGCCATGGCTACAAGTCAGACCTTCATCATCTTCTGCCTGGATGACCACAGTAGCCTACTGGCTGGTCTCCTTGCCTCGAATCTCTCCCTACTCTAATCCATCATCCACTCAGCTGTCAGTTGACCTCTCAGAAATACAGGTGTGACCTATTACCCTCCTATTCAATCAGGATCAAATATAAAATCCTTCATTTCATTTTTAAAGCCCTTCACAATTTGGGCCTTTTCTCTTTCTAGTATTCTTACATTTTACTTTCTCCCACACCCCATCCCATGTACCTTTTAATCCAGTGACACTGACCACTTTGCTGTCCCATGCTCAAGATTCTCTATCTCTCAACTCTATGAATTGTCACTGGCTGTCCTCTGCCTGGAATTCTCTACTTCCTCATCTTGGCTTCCTGGCTTCCTTCAAGTTATAGCTAAAGCTTCATCTTCTATAAAAAGTGTTTCCCAGTCCTCCTTAATTTTAGTTTGAGACTATCCCAAAATTATCCTGTATACAGGACAACATTGCATGTTGTTTCTCCCATTAGATCTAAGTTTTTTGTTTATTTGTTTGCCTTTCTTTAGATCCTCAATGCTTAGCACAGTGTCTGATGCATAATCCATGCTTAATAAATGTTTGTTGACTCACTAGGTCATACAAATCTCTGAAATTTTTTCAGTCCGTCTACTTATCTATCATTTCCATCATTTCTTAAAGCATAATATCTCATTACACTAACATGCCATAATTTATTCAACCATTCCTTAACTGATGAATATTTCCCTAAGTTTCCAGAGAAACTTCTTTAAATTTTTTTCTTTCCCAGCTAATTGTTTCTCTTCTAATTTTTAAATATACTGATTCTGTTTTTCAAATATCTTTTCAATTTTATGGGATCAAAATTAACCATTTCAACCCTTTTGTCCTTTCTACCCCTTTATCGATCACGAAATCTTATCCCTATCCATAGCAGTCTCTGTTCCTCTAATTTGTCAAGTGACCTTTTACATCTAGGTCACATCCCTTTGGAACATAGTGTGTTATGTTTTTTAGTTATCGATCGAAATCTAATTTCTATGAGACAGCATTTCCAGTTTTCCCAGCACTTTTGGTTAACCAGTGAATCCTTATTTGAATAGTTGAGATGTTTGAGTTTATTGAACATTATACTATTATGTTAATTTGTTTCTGCATCTTATATATCTAATCACTTCCCATTGATTTAACTTCTCTATTTTTTAATCAGTACCAAATAATACTGATGAAAGCTTATCACTATTAGTTTAACATCTATATTTTACATTGCTGTTTTCCTAGTTTCTCTACAAGTTGTTACTAAGGCAAAAAAATGTGAATAACCCAAATGCATGATTGGTTTGCATGTATTTCATCTGATCAAAGGCTGTGCAATGAAGGTAATTGTCAACTCCACAGAGGACATGAAAGAAATTCTCTTTCTAAATCACTGGGAGCTTCTCCTGCTGGGGGCTTTAAATGAACCAAAGAGATTTTTTTATTGATCACATAATGTTGAATTACAAAAATCGCAAATCAAAAATGAATCCAGATCTTTCTTGGATTCCCCTGGGCAAAGAATGAGCTAAACTAGCCATAGAGTGATGGAGATTTAGTAAGGAGAAGCTTTCTCTGTAAGTCCTTCTGAGGCAGCCAGCCTGGGGTAACTCCTTACCATAATTTTCTCCCTGGACAGGTTCAAAATAATTTCCCCGTCCCCCTCTGTTGGGTGGAATGATGGTGTCGACTAAGAGAAAAATCAGCCTACCAGGATACCAAAAGGAAAGAGCTGGAAAAAGTGGCTCCCTACCGCCCCATAAGGGTGGGAGTTGTCCAAGAAAGAGTAGTTAGTTTTCCTGCTAAATTAAACCATTCCAACCCCCAGTCATGTTTATACCAATATGTCTATATCACTCATTTCTTACTCCTTCCTTTTTCCTGGTGGCCAAATATCCAAAGCCAGTGTCTACAAAGTGTCCTCAGCCTCTTCCTACAATGGGTAATCTAGCATTCACCTCTATGTTCCTGCCCTGGGTAAGCCCTTAGGAATTGAAGGGAGACAGAGCATCTGCATTGTCCCCAGCTTTGTTCCAGCCCCCTTTACATCATTCAGGACCACTGCACCTTAGTCCACTGCTTCTGTTCCCTTGTCTCTCTTCCTTTCCTTCTCTGCCTGGGCTGAACTGGAATTTATTATGGGGAGAGTTTCTGCAGACTTTGGAGTCCAAATCTGATCAACTGACTTTCTTTGTCTACTTGGTTTTTCCTGTGTGGGAAGCTAGGTCAGCCACATTGGAGTGGTTATGGACCTCATTTAGGAAGATTTGCAACATTCCAGGCCTTTATGCAATCAGCACTGTTGTTCTACAAACAAGGTGATAATAATAAAAAGGATTATTATTATAATTACATAGTGCTTCCATGATTGTTTTATATATGTTATTCTTATATTAATTTTATATTTATTTGAGAGAACAGATGCAAATATAGGTTAAGTGACCAACCCAGGGTCACACAGCTAGGAAATGTCTGAAGTGGGATTTGAACTTTAGGTCTTTTTCATCTCAAGTCCAGCAATAGATTCACTGTGTCACATACCTGCCTAAATGATCTGGATGTTTTACTGTTTATAGGAATCATTTTTCTATTTGGATACCATGCTAGGTATCTTCCATGATAGTGGCTTACATTTTGTACAAGTCTCCTTGTTGTATGGACACGAGTTGGACACTATTGAGGAATGACTGAATAACCCTTGTTCTATGCTTCACTTGACAGTTAAAGTTATCTATGCTATCGCATTTTTCGAGGAGTCATATGTGATTTTGACATAAACATGGGTGACAGTTTCCTGGAGGTGAGTCTTTAAAGTGGCATTTTGTTCTTCCCAATGAAATGCTTTTTAGTACTCAACAGTTTATAAGCATGGTGGGACCTTATTTTTTCTGAAATGTTTAATGATATGACTGTAAAGATGTGGTATGTTATTTCCTTTAGGAAATTCTTTTACCTTTTAGCTTTATCAAAGATTTTCTTAATGCGTATTGATTATTGTCATAAAGAATCTGTCAATTTATTTTTTGTGCATCTTTTCTTTTGGCCTATTTCTTCTTTTACAACATGACAAATGGGGAAATATGTATTACATGATTGCACATTTATAACCTACATCAAATTGCTTACTGTCTTGGGAGGGGGTGAAGGAGGAAGAGAAAAAAATTTGGAACTCAAAAATTTTTTTAAATGAATGTTAAAAACTGTCTTTTCATGTAATTGGAAAAAGATAAAATACTATTTTAAAAATTGTAGAGATTGGGAATTAGGCTTATGGGTCAGTAGTATGGCTGATGAATTTTTTTTTTGGTATTGAAAAAGACCAGTATTCCCAAGAAAGTTTTGGGGTAGACCTGTGTCTGGGTAGGCAAGTACTTTCTTCCTGGACTATGTCTTCCAGAAGGCATTAGAAAAAAGAGTTAATTCATTGTAAAAAGAAAGTCCTGAAAAGGATATCGTGAGGGTAGAAATAACAAGATTTGGCAATAGATTGTATATGTGAGCTATGTATGAATGAGGACACCGAGCTTGCAAGCCAGAATGACTGTGAGGATGGTCATTCCTTCAACAGTAGTAGGGAAGTTTGGAAGGGGAAGGATTTGGGTGGGGGGGGTAGAATAATGAGTTGTTTGGGTTCTATTGAATTTTAAATATCCATGGAGCATGCAGTTCTAGATTTTCAGTAGGCAGTTGGTGATGTGAGGCTGGAGGTCATGAGAGAAGTTAAGAGTTGGTTAAATAGATCTGAGAATTATCTGCACAGAGATGACAATTGGATCCATGGTAACTGATGAGAGCAATGAATAAAATATAGAAGGAAAAGAGAAGAGGGCCAAGGGCAAACCCTGAAAAGAGGTTACATTTTTAAAATAATTTATGCAGTTATTGTAGCAAAGAGTTATATTTTTCATAGAGAAAAAAAGCCATGGTTAATATCAGCTATGGCCCATCAGTCCTGATGAACACAGGCATTCATCTTAAAAAAAGTGACAGCTCTCTACAACCCTTGGGTAAATAATATCTTCTCAGATACTCTAGCTCTGCAGACTTCTCTCTGACTTCATCGAATCCCAGGAGTCAATCCACACAGCTTTGGGATTCTTCCCTGGGACTGAGTTGTCTTGACTGACAGGTGAGTGAGAACTTACCTAACTCACTATATCTACCAAGCCCCAGACTTTGTTTCATATCCCACCCATCTCTTCAGCAGAAATATATAGTCAAGGTCTCTTGCCACCTGCCTTGCATTGCTTTCCATTTTTTTTGTCCTAGAGGGAGTTTGGTGGTACTTATATTTATAAAGAACCCTTGCAAATTTTAAAGTACAATATAAATACTAGTCGTTGTTACTCTGGACATTAATTAAATAAAAAATACCATCAGTACTGGACAAGGTGAGACAATCTATTGGGTCATGACTTTACTGACAAATGTTTGGAGGAAAACATTCTTTCTTGATACCATTCAGCTCTATGTGCTGTATCCCCTCGTTAGACTATAAGCTTCCTGAGGGCTGGGACTATCTCAGGATAGTATTAGTATACTATATCAGTATAGTAGAGGCTTAATAAACACTGGTTTATCAGTTAATTGATTGATAATCTCCTGTGATTCCTTGACCCTGTCTGTCCAGTTGGCTTTTTGCTTGGTTTGATACTCTCAGGATGTTGTATTTGGATTCCCCTTTCCTCACTATAGCTTAAATCTTGCAAAAGATTCTGAGTTGACCTTGGCAATGTCCTGATGTGGCTTCCTGTTTGGCCCCTTTCACTCATGCTTCCCATATCCATTGCCCTTCTGAGTAATCTCCTGGCCAGATTGGGAATATGCCAGGTGAGCAATCAGGCAAGTGTGTCACAATGACTTTGAGTCAATGAAGTGCAAATTGGAGGTATTTTAGTTATCCATACCTAGGGAAGGCCTGACCAGAGGGTCCACACAATCATAAATCAGGATTGACAATTCAGGTGTTAGCTACATGAAGTGTAGACATAGTATATGGGAGGAAATAGTCAATTTGTTTAGGTCTAGCTTCAGAAATCCAGATTGTAAAATGAAACATCATGGTGCTGTTCATTTGCTCCATGTATCTGTATCTATTCTACCTGAATAATTTGAAGCTCTTTGAGATCATATATGTCCTTCCTCCCACTTCACCCCCACTCCCACACATACTCAGGTTGCCTAGTACAGTGCTTTGCTCATGATGAGTACTAATTTCTTGTACTAAAACTAAAATTGCAGGAAACCTTGTTGTGTGACTTTAGCAAGAGTATGACAATACTCAAGCTATATAGGATGTGGGCCCTGGTGGGTGAATGTTCAGGACACTGTCTACTCACACTTGACTGCTACCTTTGTTCACATCATATTCTACCCATGAATGGTACAGAGGCCATGGGATCACCCAGAGCCCTTTGGGTGCTCAGTGCTGCTATGGGAAGTTGAAGACATTTTATTCTCTGAACTAGGCATTACCTCTGTACCTTTATTATAGATCAAGATTCCACTGCGGTGGAGAAAACCAGGCTCACTGTCTTTTCATGTAGTCTTTGATTAATGTCCATGGTTATTTGTCCCATTTATTGCTGTATTAGTGACTTTCACAAGGACTCTAGCCTGAGAAGTCAACAGATGGCTAGGAATGCCCACCTGCTATTTAGATGCAGCATGAGACATGTTAATTGGCTTCTCTCAGGATTCTCACTTGGACAGAAGGAGCCAGCATGGCCATTTATGTGTGTTTTCAAAATCCCCTTTTGGCTCCTGGTTCAGCTATCAAATGGTTGACTAGACAGTAAAATCCTGTGCTGTTTTCTTCCCTGAGATAAGAGTGGCCAGACATTTACATAAAGAAACAGCACAATAGATTGTCACAGTGTCACATCTGTGATGAAATGAATGACATGAGGTTTGATGCTGCTAGTGAGTATCAAGGTTAGTCAAATTAGTCAGGTAAATAGTAAAGAGAACTCAAGCAGGAATAAAAAAACTTAGATTTTAGTCTCAACTATACCACTTACAAACTGTGTAATCTTGGGCAAACCACTTGGGCTCTGAGCCTCAATTTCCTCATCTCATCTAGGGATAAGAAACTGCCCTGTCTCACAGTATGGCTGGAAGGAAAGACAATGTGGTATGGTTGGGGAAATGTCAGATTAGGAGACAGAGGATTTGGTCTCAAATTGTGTCTCTGCTATGTACCACCTGTATGACCTTGAGCTCTGTGATTACCTATTTTGGTCTCAGTTTCCTAATCTGTCAGATAAGCATTTTGAAATAGATCATCTTTAAAGTCTCTTCCAAACTCTAAATCTCAAGATGCTATAATCTCGTGATGCTATACACTGAAAATGCTTTGAAAACTATAAAGTGCTATGTGAAGGCAAGGGGCTAGGCTACTTTGAATCAACCAATAAGCATTTATTGAGTGATTACTATGTGCCCAACACAGATCTAGGTAGTGGAGGTACAAAGGCAAAAATGAAATATTTCCTGTTCTCAAGGAGCTTATGTAATATGTCACCAGTACTGTCCTCGGTGACCTGGGAGATACTAAGGAAGTACAATCCAGTTCCCATCCTCATTATATTTTAGTAGAGTTGATGAGACTAAGACAGGTGAAATAAAGAACAATAAGACTTTATGTAAACAAGTACTTAATATTATAACTAGTATTTATAGAGTGCTATAAGGTTTGCATAGGCATTTGCATATATTATCTCATTCGGGATATATCACTTAAGCGATAGTAAAGGCTATGAGTACCATAAGCAGAGAAAGGACAAATCAGTGACAGTGAAGTAAGGGATAGATTCATGGAGGAGTTAGGACTGGAAATAGTCTTTGAAGGATATACATGGATAGATGGAGAAGAGGTGGAAAGCACTCCAGGATGAGAGAACAACAAAGAAACAAAGGTGAGAACAAATGTTGTTGGATCATGAGAACAATCTGAAGAAAAGAATTTGGGTTAGGCAGTAGTGAGTTAGTAATGGTAAATAATGGGGATGGGGGTAAATCATGGTGGCATGGAGGGTTATGGGGAGAACCTGACAGAGTAGTTCAGATTTGACACAGGATGTTGTAGCAGAGAGAACCCTGTACTTAGAGTCAGAAGACCTACATTTGCATCCCAGCTGTGTCATTTGCTGGCTGTGTAAATTCTCTGGATATCAGTTTCTTTATCTATAAAATGAGAGGGGTAAGAGGAGCTGAACTAAATGATGTCTCAGTGCTAACATTCAGAGGTGTGGTGCTTATAGCATGTTCTTGAGTCAAAGACAGGAAGTGGTAAATAAATTGCTTCATTCACTGATGGTCCAGTTAGAAAACTGTTTTTTTTGGGGGGACAGTAAGAAAGTATAGCCTTGTTATTCATAATTAGTAGAATTTACTTTCTTGGTTACTGATTATGTAAGAAGCATGAGACAGTCTTTCCTTCTCATTCTGTCTTTCAAGGGGGAAAGAAGCACCAACTAAAGCCGTAGCTATGCTGGAAGAGTCCACGGAAGGTGGGGAATGAGCTGTCCCCTGGATAAACTGAAGTGTGTCTGCCGACAATGATTAATGGCTTGGAAACACTCATAAATCTTTAAAGAATATAGAAATCAACATCAGGGTCATATGCTGCCCTCATTCCTTGCATGGCACTTCCATAAATGTCACTAGGAGTTCAATATAGTGAAGAGGGGAAGCATATGGCATGGTATCCAAAGCAAATTAATAACTGTATAAAAACCCAATTAAATGGTGATAATTTCCCCTTGTTATCCAGCTTTGTTGGAGGCAACCCGTTAGCATGATGGCTAAGTTTGGAACAGGCATTTCTTAATGAAGAAAGCTGACTTGAAGCCATGTGGTACTGCTTTTAAAGACAATATGACAGGTTTGGAATTTGGAGTTCCTTATTCAGAATTGTCATTTGTTGATCATTCACAAAAAAACCCTAAAAATATCCATGTTTGAGGCTTCCCATCTGTCTCTGCCCCTCTCTGTTGCCATAGACACACATCTCTTAGCAACAGCTTATCTTTCTGCCCACCTCCATGCCACATACTTTCATGTCTGTGAAATGACAAGCATTGAGACTGAATAACAAATGCTTCAGCTAACATTCAGCAATGGGCTTATGTTGGGTACTTGCCTTAGAGGCTATTTAGTGATCAGTGTTCCTTGTAAACCCAAACAGCCAAAAATGCCCACTTGGGATCTTAATACAGAATAACAGTCTTATGTTTTATTCTTCTCTGTGATTACCTTGGTCCCCTAAACTAGTGAACTCAAATTGAAACAGGAGCTGCTAAACCTTGCATAAGGATCACTGCAGGCCACATGTTGACTTAGTTAACTCATACCCTTTACTATCACTTAAGTAACATATCCCAAATGAAATAATATATGTAAATTATTAGTTAGGTACATTTATATATTTCTTTGTAAAAAATACATCAACACTTTAAAATTAGATAGGAATGACAATTTAGTTTGGGCCATACTCAGGAGTGTTGTGGGCCACACATGGCCTGTAGACAACATGTTTGACACCTCTCTTCTAAACTATCTACATAGCAAATTGAGGGTATAATGCCAGGCAACCTATTTTTAGGTATGAGTTGAAATACAAATGCTGCCATTATCATCGCTGTCATGATTGTTCCTATTAACATTAGCTTTTATTTTTACCTACAAAGCACTCTACAGATAATGCCGCAGATAGGCCTCACAACATCCCTGTGACAGATGGGTGTAGAGGAAGTATGATTTAGCTCATTTTGCAAATGATAAGGCTCTGTGATTACCTTAAATTTCACTTTAAAATCCATGTTAAAATGCATCTATCGTTTAAAAAATTCTCCCTGTAGTTACCTAGAGCTTTGGATAGGGTTGAACTGGAGATGAGAAGCTGCTGGACCTGAATAGGAATGTTCCGTCTCAATACATCCAGACTCTAAACAACTCACTAACAGCCTCTAAAATGAGAAATGAATTTTAGTTGAGGTCACTAGGAAGAAGTGGTAAAGAAGCTATAATACAGATAAAGAGAAAAGAATGCGTGTGTCATACTCGTCCTTGAGGCAAGGTGGAAAAACCGCTTCTCAGTAGAGTTTTAGTTTCATGTATCTAAGTGTTTTACCCTGTTTCAGATGATCTTCATTTAAATACTCTGCCAAGAGAAATCCTTTAGGAAAGCCAATGATAATTTTTTTAATGTGGCATAGTTCAGAATCCTAATAAGTATTATATTTGTCCTGACCTATGTGCTTAATTAAAATAAGAAGAGTGTTGCATTTAAAACTCTTATTGATATTGGTCAATACTACATACTATTTAATCAGTAATAGCATCACAATTTCATAAATATTCATGCATCTGAACATACACAATCTCCTTCTACAGGAAGCCCTTCCTGGTCTGTCTTAATTCTACTGCCTTTGCTTTATTGATTATTTTCCATGTATCCTGTATATGGCTTGTTTGTTCATAGTGGTTTGCATGCCATGATTTCCATGAAAATAATTTGTTTTACTATTATTTACTAGGGTCAGAAATCATATCCTGTGCTTCCCCTCCCCCCACAATTTCTAATACTGCCCGTCTAAAATCCTGTCAGAGTAAGTTTGTTAAATGTCATTGGAAGATGCATCCTGAAAGATGTGAATCCAGAAATGTCACAAGAATCTTTCACTCAAGGGAAGATGGAACAGTTGGGCGGCATTGTTTCTATGCTAAGGCACTTAGGCGGTCTATGATCATGTGTTTACATACTACATGCAGAGCCTGGCTTAACTGTGCTAACTACTTTGTGAAAAGAAAATCCTCCTGAAATTAAATAATCAAAGAAGATAGGTGAGTGCTGATTTTGTGAAATAAACAGTGATTGAGGAAAGAAATAAAACCAGCAGGACTCGGCATGAAACAAATTAATTCATGTTGGAGATTTACTCTCCTGAAGAAATTAAATTGCCCACTTCCTAATCAGCACAGTTTCCTAGAATGTCATTTTTCTCTTTTTCTTAGCTAATTTGTTTATTATGAAGGCCCATAATTCCATCTTCTCCTCTCCTCCCCCACCATTTTTAAAATTATAGTTTGAAGCTCCACTCCTCTGTGTCATTCTGGGAAATTCATCAGGTAATCACTTCTTCTGCCATTTGTGTCTTTTTGGAAGAAAAAAAAAACCTTCCTCCATGTGCCTTAGTTGTTAATTTTTCTGGCTTTTCAGAAGCTTAGGACCTATCCATATCTTCATTTGAATGAACTGAAATCACTCGGGGAAAGCTGAAGTATTGGTGCCCATGACAGGGAATGGCAGCATAAAATCAATACAGATTGCTGGGAGAGTTTCCCATGGTCGGGACAAGACTTCTAATTCTATGGCAACAGAAAAAAAAGTGCAAACTGTGGTTCTCTCAGATAATGCTGAGCGCAGGAGAAAGATGTCAATATACATTAAAGCTAGAAACTGCACTGAAAAAAGTACACAGAATTTTGCACATGCTCTTAATGTTTGTGTAGCATTGAGCTGGAGGGGGATCATATGTCTTTCAATCTGTGTTTTGCTCTTCTGAGTTCTTAAAATGCACCATGTAATTCACACACAGCCTCATCATGTAAGTTATGCCATCAGTCTGTTGAGATCCACTGACTAAAATATCTTTTTCTTTTTGTTTTCACTGATGTGGGCTTGTTATTCTCTTCCCTCTTTTGGAAGGCTGACAGGCAAGGCATGCATGGCAGCAAGGCAGTACCAAATGCCAGATGAAGATCAAAGCCTGGCAAGCAGCTGTTTTTGACACTTTCCCTCATAGGTCTAATTTTTTTTTACCATTATCATAATCAGCTACAGTAATAGAAGAATTCCATCAGTGCCACCTGTACAACTAACTTGATACCAAATGGCAGGACTACGTGGCTAAGAGCAAGGTCTTGGAAAGCAGCCAGCTCTCATGAATGGAAGCCATCTTTCTCCAGTTTGGTCTGTTGACTTCTGCATATGAGTAACTGGTTTTACATGATAGTTAACATACTCAAATGTTCTCCTTTCTTCCTAAGCTTCTATTTTCTCATCTGTAAATATGAGTGGTTTGAACTAGATAACTCCTACTATTCCTTTTAGCTCTAGACCTGCAACTAAGGTCATTTAACTGTGCATAGCTACAGAGAGCTTATTAATATGATCTAATAAAACTGGCAAGGTTAACCTGGCATTGTTTGACATTAATGATCATTATTGTGTGGCATGGTGGTTAGTAACAAAAGGTCTGCAGTTCACATAAATGACTCTAGTCAATATTACTCTTACACAGCCAAATCAAATGTGTACTTTTATTTTTTCTCACTTTATTAGGTCTTCAGTAACTATCGTCTGTATTGTTGCATTTTCCTTGGTACTATGTACTATTTAATCAACAATACGTCACAATTTCATAAATATGCATGCATCTGAACACACACAATCTCTTTCTACAGGAAGCCCTTTTCGGTCTGTCTTAATTCTAGTGCCTTCACTTTGTAGATTATTTCCTGCATATCCTGTGTATGGCTTGTTTGTTTATAGTGGTTTGCATGCTGTCTCCATGACTAATTGTGACCTCCTCAAGGGCAAAGATTATCTCTTCCTTTCTTTGTATCACAGTGCCTGACACTTAGTAAGTACTTAATAAATTCGTATTAACTGAATGACACACAAGATAGAAGACCAAGGCTACAGCAGAAGTATCTTAGTCCCCAACGTCTAAAATTCCCTTTCCACAGCACCCACTCTTGCCCCAAGGCTATTTCATGTGTTATACTTATGAATTTCAGTCCCATTGATTTTTTAAAACCACACCCATACCTTTCATGGAAGGAAGCCACACCACTCCCACAAAGAGGAGAGAGAAGAGAGGGGCAGGGACAAGAACAGATAAGAGGGGAAGAGAGAGGAGATGGTTTGGTATAATCTGGTCGTTAACATGTTTTCTCTTTAGGAAGACAGGCAGACAATAATACCTAATGGCAGATAAGCTGAGACATCAATGATTTGGTCTGACTGCTTGTCTCTGCTTCATCAAGCCAAGTTATTATTAAATTAAATATGCTCCATAGTTGAGCCACTTATGGGACCATGAGACCCAGGGGGTGGAAGTTCATCCTCTACCATCCATTCGTGAGAGCATCTGCTCATTTAGGACCAAGATAAGGGTGTCACTAAAGGTAAAGGATATAGCAGTCTTTGCAAAGAAAAATATTGACAGCTAATTAGATGAGAAAGAATTTAATTGCATAATAATTTTTAAAGAGGAGCAGAAATCTTCCTTAATTTCGGATAACATGACAGTTTACATAGTTGGAAACCCAGAGGAATCAACAAGCAAAGTAATATAATGATTAATAATTCAGGAAGTAGCATGATAAAAAATAAATTTGTAAAAATTCGCATTTGTATACAGCAATAACAAAAACCTGAAGGAAATGGTAGAAAAATCCCATTAAAAATAACTGCAAAATGAATAAAATCTTTGAGAATGAACCAACCAAGATACACACAGAATTTACATGGTGGTAGCATGATATAGTGGATCGAGTACTCAACTTAGAACCAGAAAGACCTGGATTTGAATCTTGCCTTAAGACATTTACTAGTCCCAAAATATTCATAGCAGCACTTTTTGTAGTAGCAATTAACTAGTAACAAAGTGAATATTTATCACTTGTCGACCTGAGAATGGCTGAACAAATTGTGTTATATGCATCAATGAGGCACTAGTGTGTCATAAAAGTGACTATGAGGAATTCAGTATCATTTCATGTTGCATCTGCTGCCCTCCCTGGATGCCCCATATGTTCATAACTTCTAAACTCACTACCATGTTGCCAACTCAAGCCTTGATTGACACCACCTCCCTCAGCCTCCTCTCCCTTCTGATTGGAAGGCTAGAGGATGGAGTATCCATCTCCTCTCAATGCTTTTCATCATAGAAAGCAGAAATTGGACTCTCAGCTCACTCCACTTCATATCTGCTGCTATGCCTGGTTTCAGCTCCACGGAACAAGATACACCCTATGTTCCATTCCCTTCTCCCTGCTTTCCTACTTCCTTTTCTGTATTGTCTCCCCCTTTATTGTCTTCCCCTTAAGGGCATGGACTGTCTTTCTTGTTATTAATTTTATCTCTGGCTAATACTTAACACAGTTCCTGAAACATAGTAGGAGGCTAATAAATGTTTATTGGAACACTAAAACAAAGCAGAATACTGTATACTTGTAATGAATAATCTTGTCCTTGGAGCAGAAGAGAAGAAATGCATCTTAATCCCTGCAGGAGAGAAGTAGGACACTAAGGGTAGAGAATGTTGCATACATTGTCAGATATAGTCATTTTGACAGCCATTTTTGTTCAATTGTGGTTTTTTTCTGCACAAAAGGGAGGGCCCCCTAAGTTACTATGTATGAGATATACCCCCAAATGACTCCAATGTAAAAACAAAAGGCATTAATATGACTTTTTTAATTATGAGAGATATAACCAGGTTGGAGTTAGTGAAATGATAAAATTGTATTTAACATCATCAGAAAAGGTTTGGATATCATTGGGGAAGTCTTTTGCTCTCTCAGCCTTGCTTCTAAATACTAATGAAGTAATACAAAGTAAGAGACCTGTCATTATACCTTCAGACATATGTTTGAAAGTATACTATACATTCAGAGGTATGAGATAGATTGTTTAACTGAAATTGCAAAGAAAGGCATAACTAAAAATTAAATGCTTGGTGCCTAGATTCAGATCCTCAGACTGTGTTTAAGGATAGATGATTAAAAATGATAAAAAGAATAGGTTTTGTTTTTCAGTTATGTCCTACTCTTCATGACCCCATGGACCAGAACATTCCAATAATGTCCATGAGGTTTTCTTGGCAAAGATACTGGAATGGTTTGCCATTTTCTTCTTCAGAGGCAAACAGAGGTTGAGTGACTTGCCCAGAGTCACAAGGCTAGTAGATAGATTTGAACTCAGATCTTCCTGACTCTAGGCCCAGCACTCCATCCACTGTGTGATCTAGCTACCTCAAAATAATAGTTATAGCATTTATATAGTGATTTAAGCTTTGCAAAATGTTTTATGTATATTAACTCATTTGACCCTCACAATGACCCTATGAAACAGGTGCTACTATTATTTTACAGAGGAGGAAAGTGAGACAGAGGAAGGTTAAGTGACTTGTCCAGGGTCACATAGATAATAAAGTGCCTCAGGAAGGATTTGAACTCAGAATAAATTTGTTAGGACATAATTAGAATGAATTTAACTTTACTGTACTAATCTATAAGGTACCGATTTTTGAGCTTGCTTCTCCTCTCAAGATTAAATCTATGCCTTCCCTGAGTACTGGACCTCAGTATTAACATGCTTCAACAAAAGTGAGATAACAAAGGATGTATCTGTAAGTTCAGCCAAATTGGGCAGAGCAAAACTTTGAATCCATTTAATTTGCCATAAGAATTCACAATTATGAAATCCCTATAGGACTATGTAAGGTCTGTGTGTGTTACCCATGAAGGTTTATGTCCCCATGAGTTTATCTAAATACAGCTCACAGGGAAGTATGAATGTGTATCTCTGGAATCACAAATCTCATCCACCTTCTTCCAAGGGAGTCTTTCATTCCTACTTGGAAAGGAGAAGAATTTTGTGGCCATAAGGCTGGCCTACTCTGCTCTTCTCCAAGAGGAAATACCAGACTAGAATCATACCTATTTGTCCCCTTAAATGTTGCTAGTCTAGGGGAAATGATTTTTTAGATTCATGCCATCCTCCTAATCACTATCCCTTTTGGGGAAAGGAGTGTTCCAAGATATATGTGAAGGCTTTATTCCCTTCCCACTAAATGCTAGTTATCCAACTACTATCAAGTAATGAATAACAGAAAAGTGAATAAAAACATTTATCCAAGGCAATAGCAAATAAAAATTAAAAAATTACATAGATTAGACTTTATCAGACAATACGTACAGTGAATGGACTCACACAGGGAGCAAGATATTTCAGCTCAAAGAATAGAGAGAAAGTCCTTGATTTCACTCAAGGAGAAATTTTCTAACGTCTCTAGTTTGGGAAGTTGGAAATAGGGATATCTTGAAGCACTGGCTTCTCTATATGTCTGCTTCTTCCCAAAGTTTTTCTTTCCTTCCAGGGACATATCCCTAAATAAAGCCTAGAAGCATGCATGTCCTCTCTCAAAGCTGGGAGACAAAAACAAAGGCATCTCTCTTCCCTTAAGACCTAGACAACTTAATCCCATTAGACATGGAATATTGAGTAATAATTACCTCTACCATTAAGGAGAGGCTTTTGCAAATGTACAGGTTTGAGTCCTCGAGCACAAATATCTCTTTCTTCTTTCTGCTAATGACCCCATTACTCTCTTAGTCATCCAGGCTCAAAATATCTTTGAATCCTCTCTGTCTCTCATATTCACTTATTTGTAAAGGTTGTCAAATCTACCTCAGCAATATCCCTTTCATCTGCCCCATCCTCTCCGTTCATACTGCTATCATCCTAGTTCAGGCCCATATCACTTCTCACTTGAACTATTACAAAAGCTTCTTAATTGGTTTCCTTATCTCATCTTTTCTATTCATTCCAGCCTTCACAACAAAGTAATTTTCTTAAGGCACAGGTTTGACCTTGCTGAGAAACCTTCAGTGGATTCCCATCACCCATATGATAAAGCACAAAATCCTTAGACCAATATTCAAAGCCATTCACAATTTTGACACAATCTACAGACCCATTTTTATTTCATGTTATTCCCCCTTCAAATAGTCTGACTGGAACATATGCTTTTCTTATTCTGCAATTTCTATCTCCAAACCTCATTTTTCACTCTTGGGGCACACCATTTTTGCCTATTGAAACGCTCTTCTTTTAAAACTTATCCTAGAGCCCCTCACCTTCATAAAGTGACCTATCCTTTCTCGATGTTCTTATAAGACTTTGTTCAGAGACCTCTTTGTCCTATCACATTATACTGTGACTCTTTCCTATTAGAATTTTAAGCTCCTAGTACAACGACCTTCACATAGCAGCCATTTAGGAAATGTTTGTTGAAATTATAATTGAGTGGTTGAAAGGCATCAATAAAAAATTTTTAAAAGTTAGAGTAAGGAGAGGAAATCAAGGTTTCCCATTCATAAACAAAAAAGCGTGGACTGGAGGTTATTAAAATGACATACAACCAATGCACAGGCCAATTTGTGTCACACACATTAAGGCCAAATTTCCTGAATTACTTCTACTATTCTGAGAAATTATGCAAATAAGAACCTAATGGTATCTGAAGAATGAAAATAATAGTACTAAAAATGAATTGTTGAATACGATCATTTGATAAGGCAAATGTTTAGTAGAGTAGAAAGAGCAGTGAGCCAGGAGTAAAGAGATCTGCGTTCTAGTTCTGGCCCTGCCAACAAGTTGATGTGTGACTTTTATGAGTCCACATTAACTTTCTAGGCCCCAGATTCATTATCTACAGAATGAAGGTGCTATAGATCCCGTGTAGTCTAACTTATACTTGGGAGGCAGCACTAGGTGTGGAGTCAAGAAAATGTGAATTCTAATCCTGTTTCAGACACTTACTAGCTGGGGAGCCCTGGGAAAACCTCTTACTCTTCATTAATTTCATTTTCCTTATCTGTAAAGTGGAAATAATAACAGTACCTATCTCATGTGATTTATAATGATAATTAAATGAGAATTATGCATAAAGTGTTATGTAAACCTTACAATGCAACATAAGTGTGAGCTATTTTATGATTAACTATTAATAACAACCACCTCTGTGATATGCCCAACATGTAGCCTCTCAACATTTGTTTAAAGAGCTCCAAAACTTCCCAAGGTAACTCATGGGTTAGCTCTAATCGTTGAGAAGTTTTCTTTCTATAAGCCTAAAATTTCCCCCTGCAATTTCTATGCATTACTATCAATTTTGCCCTCCGGGACCGAATAGAAAGAAATATTGTCTCTTTCCCATTTTAGAATACTCCATGGAAGACAGCCACCATATCCCCCATAAATCTTCTCCAGTATGCTTTCGAATTTTATTTCATACCAAATTCTGCCAAATCTTCTGCTAACTTGTGGTGAAGATTGAGTACGCCGTGAGTGCTACTTTTGGGGAAACAAAGAGACTAATACACAAAGAGCCCCACCTTGGAAACAACATAGATAGCAAGAACTGGGATATTTGGATTGTGATCTAAACATAAAGTTGAATGCTTAGTACAGCGTCTAGCACACAGTAGGTGCTTAATAAATGGTTATTGAATGAATGAATGTTTATAACATGTTTAAAAGAAGCTAGTGGTAACACTATTATTCAACTGTGATGATTTTTGTCATCTTTTAAAATATTGCTATGGACCCAGATGGCTCCAGAGGAGAGAGTGAGGGTGGTGACTTTGCACAGCCCTGCCTCACTTAAATCCAATTCACTTGCAAGTCAAGACATTCTGATGTCTTCCTGATGTCATTGGTCCTCTTTGAGAATGAAGAGGAAAAAACTACAACTCTATTAAAGCAACTGAAAACTGAGAATTATCATTTACTTTGTGAATTGTTTCTTAGAAGCCTGAATGCAGGGCAGGGAACACTCATTCATTGGCACTTTGAATGCTTTTAAAATGTGTACAAAATAGTCCGGGGGGCGGGGTGTGTGAACAATTAGATGATCCCATTTATTGACTGAATAATTTAATTTACTTAAATCTCTAAATCAATTAATAAGTGAACAAAATGTGTCAGGGATGGTGCTGAGTGCTGGGAATACAAAGATGTACAAGAAATAGTCCCCGCCTTAAAGGATTTTATATTGTAACAGAGGAGATAAGATGTATATAGAACATATATATGCTCTGGGCTCACTCTCCCAATCTGACTTGTACTATAAAGTCAAGCCCCGAGAGCTCACCTATTTATTCTCCGCTCAGGGTTCTTTTGAGACCTTGAGGAGATGGGGGAGAGAGGTTGTGTACTATCATATACAAACCCCATCCAGTGTATCCTCCCATTTTCAAATGACCAGTTACCATCTCCATAATTATTCAACCAGTTAATGCCCCAGTATCTATCATTTTTACCTCTTGATCTCTGCTCAATATTGTTTAGGCAATCAGACCTTTCCCTGTTCTTCCCTTTTGGGATGCTAAGACGATCAAGTCTTCCCTTTGTTTGAATTGCTGGGAAACCTTTTGCTGTCTTTATTTTGGAATATTTCTCAGCTATTTCTCAGCACTGAGGCAATAAGGAGTCATTGGTTTGTATATGATGTGATAATGGGGATGGGGAACTTTCACACACCCAGCCTGGGTGAGGTCAGAGCCCTCAGGGCTCCAAACAGGATATAATTGAGGGGAGCTTGGTGTTTGACTTTTGGGGCTCACTCATGGAAGGAGTGTTGAGACTCTGGGCTGGCCATTGTAGCTGCCCCCCTGGCTTTGCTAACCCAGACCCATTGGTTCTTCTCTGGTAACTATGAATTGTGACTTGAATCAGAAGAGCGCTATCTGTTGATGTTTGTAATTTCTGTTTGTATTTGCCTTGAAGTTCAGGGGGCTGATCTTTTCCCCCTGAACTAAGTGAATAATATATACATGTCTGATTAAATTGAGATTGTTAACCCCTTTAAGTTGCTTTCCTTAGAAAAGCAGATAAAAGGACATGTGTTAGCAGCCCTTCTGTATGCTGGTTGTTGTTGGTCTTACACAGCTACAGTAGCTGCTGGCCAGATTGTTGCTACAAATAGCAGTGAAAAACTTAACATCGCTAGTTTTTACAAAAAGATATTTAATTAAAATTTCAAAACCAGGAACACAGTTCCTTCTGCCACCTCAGTCCCAATGAAGAATACACTCAAATTTTAAAAAGCTGATATTAAATATGTTCTCCTCCCAAGGTTACTTCTAGGTGTGGTATAGACGATGAATGAGTGGTTCACTTGATTATAAGACATGGTGACTTAGCTACTAGGTAAAGTCATTGGTGGACTGAGTTCAAACCAAGTGCTTCTCACAGCTGACTTGGATATTGTAGCTACTAGAAGATTTTGTTCTAAATGCTGGACATGGTTTTTCTAACCATTTGAAGCTCACAAACTTGTGATCTTGTCCATTCTATCTATGATATCCATTCAGCAAGGTAGCTAAAGAAGGAATACAACAGAAAGAGAAAAAACAAGAGGTGCCATGGGTTCACAACCACATGGTATCCTGAGTGTGGAGATAAAGCAGCCAGTGGCAGTTCCTGATACCTCTTTCCTCACCTAGGAGCTTATATCATTTATTCCTCCTCACACAAAAGCCATCAGGGTAAGAGGGAGAGCTTTCATCTGGCCATACATTTTTCTATGCACATGCTATCCTGGCTTAGCAATCAATTAAAAAAAATTTCATCACCACTCAGTAAAATAACAGGTAAGTCACAGAATACCTGCACATGATCTGAATCAGGCAGTAGTTCTCCATTACCCATTCCTGGACGCAGACTCACTAAGCCTCTGTGTTGTTATGCAGCCAGCAGAGAATGTTGAACATGCTCCAAGGACTATGGCTCCATTGCACAGTCCCCTCTTGCATACACACATAAGTATATGCAGCATACATACAAAATAAATACAAAGTATTTCTTTGTGGTTGTGTGTGGGAACACTAGAAGCTAGAGGGAAGAAAAAAGATGTCATATGGGAGGTGACTTCTGAGCTGAGCTTTGAGGAAAGCTAGAAGGATTCTAATAAGGAAGCAGCTGGGTGGTAGAACAGATAGAGTGGGCCTAGTGTCAGGAAGACCTGAGTTCAAATCTACCCTCAGAGACTTACTAGCCTCACCTCTTCCTTTTTCTTCCTTGCCCTCCCTCCGCCTCCTCCCCCCAAACCAACAGTAGTGCTCGATCATCTTGTTCTGTTCTGGGTTGACTCAGGCACCTTTTCTGGTAGTTTAGGTTTAATATTGGTACAAAAATAGACACTTGTAGGTCATCAATAGTTAACCAAAGTAGTTTTATTTAGCAATATCAGAAAAAGGATATTCAAGAAGGAGAGTCACTGAAGACACCTTGAGTTGATTCAGCTGAGCAAAGTTTATTGCTTCATTTGCCTATCATGATACACCAGCCACAAATCTGAGCACCCTTGGAGCTCCATAGGTTACTTTGTTCTCAGGTGATGAGGAGGAACATAGAATTAGGATGACCTCCCCAAACCCCTCCAAAACTTTTGTTGTATCTTGTAATGTTACTCTTCGCTTCTATGTTATTATTATTTGGAACTGCTATCTTATACCTAAGTTCAATCAAAAGGGATCACTTTGTTGCTTTGTGAATTGTCACAGAATGGAGTACTGCTTGTGAACCACCTCCACAAGTTAAACCTCACACCTGCGTTCTCTCTTCAGTGATCAAGAGGTGGACTTTGCAGAGGTGAGTGTAGTCCAAGAGCCATCGCAGCCTCCCTTTCACCAATCTGCACACATCACTCAAGCATGGAAGCATGCTTTGTACGTTAACTCATGATGGAAAAAAATTCTGTTAAGCAAATATAACCTAGTTTGAACTGAGCTTGAGACAACTCCTCTTTGTATATGCTCCTAGGACCCCTATTTAAGACACAAACCCTCCTAGGAATTCCTTAGCTCTAATAGTCATACTGGGATTCAAGACAGTCCAGGAGGATCATTCAGAACAGGACTGCTTATATCTCTCCCTGTCTCTCTGCCTTTGTCTCTGTCTCTCTGTAAATAAAGCCCCCTGTAAAGGAAAATAACTGTGTGTATACGCCATTTATCAGACTATGGGAATCCCCTGAAACCCATCTTTCATTCAAAGACAATAAACCTTGGCAAATAACTGTATTTCTTTGAGTTGAGCTTGCGACTGTATTTTATCTGCTTATTAATGATAATAATAGTAGTATTTACCAGACAGGACTGTTGTGAGGAAAGTACTTTGTAAACTATTAAGCACTAATTGAATGTGAGATAATACCAACATGACTCAGGACCTGTATAATGAATTTTATTATACAATAACATAAAAAGGTAATAGCTTTAGGCATTTTTGAAATAGAAAGGAAGATTTACTGGTACGCTAAAAGGCTCTACAAGTTCTTGCATCTGCTTTCTATAGCTTCTCTACCTTCACCTTCTTATGTTGTCAGCTATCACTTATCATGGCTGTCAATGTGGTTGGCTCTATCAACACTCCTTTTGATTTGCTGAGTCTATCTAAATGTGTAGTGTTCTAAACTGGGAAACCAGATAAGAAACTTGTTAGAGTCACGTCTTTTAAAAAAATAAGACCTTAGAGACTCACATATGGGTTTGGTCCATGAGCTTTAGAGTGCAAACATTGTGCAATCTATTGGGGCTGCTCAGAGGATATTTTTTCTTAACTTCTTGTCTTCCGTTGTGTTCTAGATGGCTGAGATTTATGGATAAATCACCTTTAGATAAGTGAAATATAATTACTTTCATAAAAAAGGAAGGAAAGAAGGAAGGAAAGAAGAAAGAAAGGAAGGAAGGGAGGGAGGGAGCGAAGGAGGAAGTAAGGAAGGAACTGGAGTTGATCAGAGAACTAGTCTGAGAATACTTATTATAAAGGCAAGAGAAGCAAGATTTTTTAAATGAAGTGGGCTATATAAAAGGTGTGAATGGTTTTGTTTGTTTGCTTTAGTATTTAACTTGGGATATTTTTTTAAAAGAATGAATGCAATAGAAAGAAGTCTTCCTTCTTTTCAATGTCAGAAAGGAGTGAGGGAAGGAAGGAAGGAAGGAAGGAAGGAATGGAAGGAAGGAATGGAAGGAGGGAGGGAGAGAGGAAAGAAAAAACATTTATTGGACATTTATCTTATGCAAAGTACTATGGTAAGGACTAGAGATACAAGCACAAGAAGAGGGAGCTGTCTGATTTGATAAGGAAGAACCTTTGTGTTCCCTAAGGAATGATAAAGTAGATCCACATGTGGTTAGATGAGAAATCATTAAATAAGAGTCAGAAGAAGAGAAGAGTAGTGTTGGTGACTCCTTGCTCAGAGTTACTGAGACAGCTATGCATCAACCTGAGAACAACAATAGGGAGGTCTGTTGTCATCCTGGAACACATATTTTTTTTTTTTGCTTGCAAATATTTTTATTTAAATGCCATTTTTGAGGATGCTAGGTTTTAGATTTTATTGAAGGCAGCAACATCCATAGATTTCACATAGTCTTCAAAGGCAGTTATCCGTTCCTCTAGCATATCTGTCCCAACTTCATCATCTTCAACTACACCTTGTATCTGAAGCTTCTTGATGCCATATCCCACTGAAACTAGTTTAGAAGATCCCCAGACCAAGCCATCTGCCTGAATGCTTCTGACACATTCCTCTAATTTTGCCATATCTGTCTCATCATCCCAAGGTTTTACATCCAGTAAGATAGAAGACTTGGCAACAATTGCAGGTTTTTTTGATTTCTTTGATTCATACTGAGCAAGGCGTTCTTCTCTTAGTTTCTTTGCTTCTTCACTTTCCTCCTCATCGTCAGACCCAAAGAGATCAATGTCATTATCATCTTTGCTATCTGTAGCTCCACTTCCAGTGGTATCTTCAACATCAGCAGGCCCATACTTGCCCAAAGCCTTCTTTATTCCTGGCAAGCTCGCCTTTTGCTTCTCGTAGGACTTGATGTGGTTATACCAACGGAGCGCATGGTACAGGTTGGCAGGTGGGGGGCCCGAGACAGCTTCAAATACTGCTATGTCAGCCTGGGATGGCACAAACCCTTCTATGTAGCTCTTGTCCGCTAGGAAGTCATTGAGGTGTTGCAGGCCCGCAGGTGTCTTGAGATCTCCGAAGCCCATGGTGGTGGTGGCGGTGGGAGGGACCGGGAAGAGGAGGAAGCGGCGGCGGCGGCGACGACGACGAAGGAACCGAGCACGGGGTAGGGAAGCAGCGCAGCTTGTGAACACGCTAACGCCGGCCGCCGACTGTAAAAAGGCTGGAACACATATTTAAGACATCAGAGAACCTCCCAAAGCTTGAAAAAACAAATGAATGCTGCCCAGCTTCTGGAGATTCACATGAGCACAAATGATAGTTCCAGAAGGAAGCTCAAAAGCATTGCCAAACATTACACAGTCTTGGGCAAGGAGCTGAAAACCATAGGAAAACTGGTTTTGTTTCCATCCCTGTTAATCCATTGAAAGTAAAGGATGCCTAAGAGAAAACTTTCACTACAAAGTGAAACAGTTGGCCAAGATGATGGTGCCTGAGAATGATCTTTGAATTTCTGAATTTTGGCTTAAAAGATGAGAATACTGGGCTTCTGTCCTGAGGTGTGGCATGCCTAGTGAAAGCTGTTAGAATGTATTTGTCTTGTGTCTTGTAAATCTAATCAGAGCTAATTGAAAGCAAAAAGGATGGGAGAGGAAGAAAACTGCTTTCTTATGTAAGTCTACTAAGTTAGCTACCATAGGTAGTAGCTATGATGAAGAAAAAATAGTTGTTAAGACACCCAGAGGTTCACAGGAAGTAAAATCTAAGAAATGAACTCATAGGAAATTGCTTGATCTCAAATGTCTATGCAAAAACGGACAACATTTTAGGCAACAGGGACACAGAACTAAAGGTCCTAAGATAAGTAGGTACATTTGACTTCAAAGTTATTACTGAGACTTGGAGTAATGAAATGCATTACTGGGATATAGCTCTGGACAGGTATACCTAATTCAACAAGTAAAAGCAGATGGGATAACATTTTCTATTAAAAGATAGACACATATAAATAAACTGAGAGATGAAGGGAAAAGATGGGAAACACTGGAGAGATAAATCATTGTAGAGAGAAAGACATGGTTCTGTCATTGGAGTATACTAGGTACCATATGGCAAGAGAAAAGGGACAGGAAGTTCAGAAAAATAAGGTTAAAAGCCTGTCACAGAAGCACGATTTTTGGTAGTGATGGGAAGCTTCAGTTATCCATCTCCCTCTCTCTCTCTCTCTCTCTCTCTCTCTCTCCTTCCTTCCCTCCCTCCTCTCTCCCCTAATAATGGCAAGAGAAGCAGGATTTAAAAATTAAGTGGGCTATATAGAGAGTTATGTGAATGTTCATTTCCTCCTTTCTTTCATCCCTCCTTTCCTTCCTTCATCCCTCTGAAAGGATAGCAGCTAATGATGTCTTGACCTGTCTTAAAGATAATTTAATACTTCAAAAGGTAGAGGAAACATCACGGGGCAAATTCTGTTCCGTATCTGATTTTTACTAACAAAGAATTTACTGTTGGGTTAAAATGGTGGGAACCTTGTAGCAAAGTGATCAATACCTTTTAGAGTTTGTGCTAAAGAAGGAAAGGAAAATCAGAAGAAGGAAAGGCAGGATTCCCTGAATAGAAATTTGATAGGGGAAGGAAGCAGACCAAAGCAGGGGGAGATATTCAAAAAGTACTAGATTCTAAAAACACAAAGAGAAATAATTTTGCTGAAGAAGAAAAAAATAGTTGTAATCTGAAGAGACCTATGTGAATGCCAAGAGAATTGACCAACCATGTTTGATTTTTAAAAGATACATACAGAAGAAGATGGCAGGACAGAGGATTGATAACAAAACAAAACAACAAAAAAAGGATGTAATGGCTTAGTCTCAATAGTTCTAGTACTACTAAAGTTTAGAAGAAGCTGAGCTACACAACAAAAGTTAAAGAAAACAAAAAGTTGAATTTTTGTTATTGTTTGTTATTGTCGTTTGTCTAAAACAAAGAAAAAGAGGAAGATGAAGTGTCAGGTGGATGGGAGAATGGGGAAGAGGAGAGCTGTTCAGCTCTTATTTTGCTTCCATTTTCTCTGCTGAAGGCGATGATCTTTAGCCTGGAAAGGCTAATATGAAATCGGTACCCAATAAGGAGAGAACACTGTGTAGAGTACACTCAGCTGTAGTAGACCAATCCAAGTCTCTGTGCTCAAATGTGCCATATTCTTGGGCACTAAATGAACAAGCAGATGTGATTCTTATGATATTTGAAAAAATTTTAGACAGTGAGAGAAATACTGGATAAGGGTGAATGTTGTCCTGACTTTAAAAATGGAAGGCGTGTGTGTGTGTGTGTGTGTGTGTGTGTGTGTGTGTGACTCCTACTCTGATGTCTGTGTTTGTCTGTCTATCTATACAATTACCCTCTGTCTGGTGAGCCACATGAAAACAAAATGTTAGTTCCAGAAAGAAGCTTGAAAGCATTGCCAAACATTACACGATCTTCAGCAAGGAGCTGAAAGAACTCTCTCTCTCTTTATCTCTCTGTGTCTCTCTGTCTCTCTGTCCCTCCTCCTCCTCCTTTTCCTCCTCTTTCCCTTTCCCTCTTCTCCCCACCCCTCTCTCCCTCTCTTTCTCCATATGTACACACACATATAGATAGGTATATATATACATTATATATGTATTTATGTGCATATATACATATATAAGCACATGTAAGAGTATTACTCATATATGAGCATATACACATATAGACATACATATACATATATATCAGAGCAAGAGTATTACTCATATATGAATATATGCCAGAGTAAAAGTAACATTCATATATGAGTATATTGATATCTACTTATCAGAGTAAGAGTATTACTCATATATATATAATATACGTACATATGCACATATACTCATACATAACAGAATAATAATATTACTCTTATGAGAGTATTAGATATGTTTATGAATATTTCCTATATATATGTATATAAAATTCTCTTCTAGTTTTTTAAAAATAAGGACATTTATCCCCTTTTCCAGTGTTGTGGTACCTATCTGTCTATCTATCAGCAAGCTGATTTATATTCCTGGCAAAACTCTAAACATACAGCAAAGAAAGAATTGATCATAAAAAGCCAGCATCACTTTAAGAACAGGTCACATCAAACAAACCTTTTTTCCCCTTTTTTGACAGGGCTATTATATCTACAAGGATAGATTAGGTGGATTCTATAAATAAGGTCTACTTACATTTTAACAAAGCACTTGATAAAACATCCCATGCTATTTTGGCAGGGAAGGAGGATGGAGCAACGTGCTAGATGATAGTACAATTAGATGGATTTGAAGCTGATTGAATTCTAGACTCAGAGAATAATCATTAATGATTTGATATCACCTTGGCTGGAGCTCTTCTGTGGAGTGCTCCTGGGATCACTGCTTGGCTTTGTGCTGTTTGACATCTTTATCAACAACTTGGGTAAAGGCATTGGGGTGATGTTTATCTTATTTATAGATGACACAAAACTGTGAAGCATGACTGACATACTTGATGCAGTTAGACTCTAACAAGGTCCAACAGGTTAGACGCTAAATTGAAGCTAATAACAAGAAATTTAAAAGGCATAATATATAAATATGCACTTGAGTTTTAAAAAAAATAACAAGCATAACAGAAAGTAGAGGGGACATGGTCAGATAGCAGTTTATCTGTGAAATATATGGAGGTTGTAGTGGATTTCAAGTGCAATTGGTATAATACGGCAAACCAAAAACAAACCCCAAAACTAATGTGACCTTGGATTGTACCAAGAGCTGTAGTTTCTACGACTATGGAATTAATATCCTCCCCTCTGTCCTAATCAGGCAACATTTGGAGTTTTGTATTCGATCCTGTAACAGCAAGCATCCTAGCACACCCAGGGTGGCCTGCTAGGACAGGTTCTTTGATCTTCTTTTCTTAAAGGAAAGACAACTTTAAGGGAGTCTACAATCTTACTTTAATTACATTCACTAGTTCAGGGGAAAGGTCAGCACCCTAAAGGTGGAAAAAATACGAGCAGAGAGAAAATACAAGCAGAGAATTTAGCACAGAAATCAATAGACAAGGCTCCAACTCTCTGAACAAAGTAATACAACCACCTGCATATACCACCGGATTGGGGGGAGCACCACTACATTTGAGTAGTCAGGGCCTCTTAACAAAATGGCTACTCAGAGTCCTGTCCAGGGAATCAAAAGATCCTTCCCATGAGCAAGCCCCCAAAGCAAAAAACCAATCTCAGAATATATATATATATACACTTCTCAGAGCCAGAAGGCATCACAACCCTTGTGAGTTAGTGCCTAATTAGCTTAGTACCAAAAGGTGTGAAAGCCTTCCTACAAGCAAGCCTCACCTAAGCAAGCTTCCCTTTAGGCAAGTTCCTCTCCCAATGGACTTTATGTGATTCAGGATGTAGCACAGCTGTGTTTCAACACATGTGGTCACATAGGCCTATTAATGGAAGGGGAAGATCTTCCTATTCCATCAACTTTGCAGATACAAAATGAAATAATTTGAGAAGGACCCTGATGAATTGTAAAGCATCCAAATGAGGGTAAACAAGATGGTGAAGAGTCTTGATTCCATTATGAATAAGAACTCGTTGAAGAAACTAGGGGCATTTAGATTCCCAGCTTCCCAACTGAAAGATCAGTAAGGAAATAAAGGCTATTTTCAGATATATTAAGGGCTTTCAAGTGGAAGAGGGATTAGATTTGTTCCCGTTGGCCAAAGAGAGAAGAGCCAGAATCAAAGATCAGAAGTTACACGGAGGGAAATTTAGGGTAAATGAAATGAAAAACTCCCTAACAATTAGAGCTATCCAAAAGCGGAATGGGCTTCCTCCGCACATGGGGGGTTCCTTTGTGCTGAAAGTTATAAATAGAGGTTGAATGAGCACGTAATGGGCATGTTGTAGTGGGAATTCTTTTTTTTTTTCATGTGTGCATAGGACTAGATGGTCACTGAGGTCTGCAGTTCTGATTCCATCATTATCCTTCTACCTTTGTGATTATTCTTGTTTAGTCTGTTGCTCAATCGTCATCCATTTCCTGTTCTCTAGTCATGGATATACTCCAAGACTCTATCTCTTCCCTTCTCTCTTTACACTCTCTCAGTGATCTCATTAGTCCCCTTCCCATGGGTTCAGCTATGATCTCTGTATAGATGACTCTCAGATCTATATAATCAGCCCAAATCTCACTCTTGGACTCTATCACCAGCCTCCTACTGGATATCTCTAACTGAATGTCCTAAAGGAATCTCAAATACTACATATTCAAAACAGAACTCATTACCTTCTCTTCCCCTGCCCCAACCTAACTCACTCCTCCTCCTCCAGGTTTCCCTATTTTGTTGAAGGCATTCCATCCTTTCAGTCACCCAGACTTCCAAATTCAAAATCATTCTCTACTCTTCCCTCTCCCCAACCCCCCATATTCAAACAATTGCCAAGTCCAATTGATTCTACTTCCATAACAATTCAGTTAGTGAAAAACTTCATTGAATTCCTGGTGGAAAAACTCTAACAGATGATCCTTGTCACTCATACCACGTCCAATGATAAGGCCACGTAATAAGAAGTACCACTGCTATCTTCTCAAAGCTGAACTAATTTATCCACCACACTTAATCTGACCTCCTTGCCAGCTGTGACTCGGGATGTACATTTCAAAATGTTGAGAAGGAGGCCTGCACTCTGATGGTAAGGCTAATCATTGAGTACAGAGTGACTCCCTCAAAAAAGGCTAAAAGAACTGTGTGGGAACGAAGGGTTAATAACATCCACCTGGTGGCACAAACTGGGATGAAGTGAGGTGGGAGTGTAGGCAGAGGAAACTATCATCCTCTGGAGTGAGAGAATCAAAGACTGCTTTTTTACTGGATGAGATGCAAGGGTCATATTTTCACTCTGTATAGTTCCTCTTGTGATTCTAGCCATTGTCCCTTGAATGGTAAGCAGGGTGGGCTCCAGGTTACACTGCAAGTTAGCACAGACACCCTTCTAATTTCCTTCAATCTGCCTCACCTATGACAAAACTTTGTCCTCCTCTGATTCCTCTTCCTTTGGATCATCTTCTTCAAAAGTCTGAAGGATTATATCAATAGCCTTGTATAACCACATTGCCCTCAATTTCTTCCTTCCAGAGCAAGTATGTGTGTGTTTGGGGAGGGGGTTGTTGCAAAGGAATTGTTTGTAAGGTTATTGATGCCTCCGAGTGTTACACGTGTGTCCACCTGTCCAATATAATGCATCTTGAAGATTCTGGCCTTCCTTCAATCTTCAACTCTAGTCCTTAGAGATGGTTCCCTTCATTGAGTCCTTTGGTCCAGGATAACCCCCTCTATAAAATAGTAAAACTGATCATTCAAGATCTGCATTTCTTGTCCTTATGTCTGCTTATATTTTCGTTCTTTTCTCCTCAATCAAGGCAGGGGTTTAGTGCTGTTGTCAACATATCACTAGAGCTTTTCAAATAGCCTCCTTCACTGATAGTCCTGGTTCTGCCCAAGACCAATTTGACCTTTTGTCTATGCAGAACGATGTAGTATGTTGTCATGGCACAAAAGGGAAATTGTAGATAAATGATTCTACACTAGAAATTGCCTTCTACTATCTCTTTCTCTTGACTTTAGTAATCATCTGTTTCTTTCTTTTTGCCTCAGCAACCACAAGATGTTCAAAATTCTACATTCAGGAAACTGCATCCTTTAGCCATCATGCTTCCTGCTTGTGATACCCAGTACTCTTTTTTAACTGGTATATAAGAAGCCAGAGGGCAAAAGGCCTATAGAGAGACTTTCTACCATCAGTTAGTTAAACAACAACTTTGAGCAATCTGACCTACAAGACAAAGAGGATTTTTTTTATTCCACAATAATGCTCTAATAATATCTTCAGCTCTGAGATTGTGCAATTCTAGAATTCTTTAATGAAAGAATCAATATTTTTCTTTGCTTTCAATGTATGCTTTAATGGACAAATGAGTCTTAGAGAACTATAATTTCTATTTTGGGAATGTAAGAGATCACAAGGTTAGGATGAAGATAACATTGACCTGCCAGAACTCTTAAAGAGAATTTCTTTATTGTTGTTTTAATGAAGAATGTTAAAGCGAATGTCTTTCAAAGGGTATTAGGTACAAACACTTTGAAAAATGTGGTTGAGAGCTCAGTGTAAGGAGATAAAAACTTGGTAGTTGAATTCTGAGTGCTAGATAATTCTCATCATGTGTTAGTAAGAGATGTATCACTTGCTGTTCTGACAGAGATCATGCCACTTCTTCAGCAGACACATACTCTTGTGGACAATCATATGTTCCCGCTCATCCTTACGGCTTGTGTGATAAGTTCCCATGGACATACTTATCATCTGTTCTCTATCTGAAAAATGGAATGTGTGAGTTGACCAGAAAGGACAGGCCGGGTCAATAACATGGATTGCCTAACTTTAAATACTCTATTTGATATGAATAGAACATATAAAAAACTTCCAAGCATAAGTCTAATGTAGAAAAGGTATTAGCTTCCACTTCCATGCTTTAATCTTTTACTGTCATGTCCTGTCCTTGGAATGCAGAATTTACCATTAAGAATTTCTAGTGGAAGAAGAGTTAATCCTCTCAACCTATTCAGCCCTTAGCCAGTTGCCACCACTTTCTAATACTGGTGACAGGGGAGGTGAAGCAACAACATGAACAACACACAGAAGAAAACTCATCTGTCTGAGGAAAACCTTAAAAATCGTTATATGTTTAACATACATTCTGTGCTATGCCCCCAACTTTTACTTGTACTCACAGGTTGTGGGGAAAAATACTTCCTTTGTTAGACATAATTAATATTTTTTGTGCACTATCAACATGACCTCAAGCTGAAGGGACTCTCACCCTCATTTGCTTTGGTAGAGACAGTCTGAGATTTTATGCTATTTTAAGGAGGGCAGATAGTTCTTGAGAATTAAAAGATTATTAAATTTCATCTACCAAAAATAGCATAAGTAGATAAAAGTCCCTGAGTGCTGTGGTCAATGGTGCATAGATTATTAATAACTTATTATTTTGTTACAGTCAAGGAAGAAAACATTGAATACTATAGCAAAGCTGTATTTATCACCATTGCTTAACGATGCCATGATAATAAAACTATAACACATTATGCGGTTATTAAAATAGCTTTTTTGCATGGAGAGATTTCAAGTTATAAGATCATAGGCTGTCTGAGCTGAAAGGATCTTTTGAGATTATTAAATGCAATTCTCTCATTTTAGAGGCGAGGAAATTAGGGCTCAGGGAGGGGAAATGATTTTTCCAAGGTCACACTGTTAGTGAATAGCAGAGCTAGAACTATAATTGGTAACAAATATCTTAAGAAAAATAGTTATATGTTTCTATTTTAATCATCAAAAAATTATATAATTGTTTTTGTCCAACAAAAACCTAAACACAACATTTGTCCCTTAGCTTCTTTTTTGAAAAAAAAAAACATAAGTGCATGTCCCTAACCCTTTTCTTTAAACTCCCAAAGTCTCTAAACCTATAGTTTCTAAATTGAGTTGAGTATTACAAAATAACAAACATTTAAGGATAGTCAAAGGACATGTGGTAATTTCCAAACTAAATCTTTAGAGGATAAAGACTGGTAGAACTATTTAACCTTCTCAAAGAAAACTAGGCAACTTTTTCTTGCTTTTGGGACATAGTATTATCAATAAAAAATTACCTATTATGTCTTTTTAAATAGAAAATCCTACATTAAAAAAAAACAAATATAGTTAAAGGAGTGAAGGAAGGAATGAAGTCACCTGAGATTTAAATTGGACTCCTGCTTAAGCTTCCAGGCTTCAGAAATTATTTCTGGCCAAGCAATGAAGGTTTAGTGATAGACTGGCTAGTGACAATGTTTGTATTTTGCCCTTCTTGATGTGTTATCTAGAGCATGGGAAAATATTCCATTCCTTGTTCCAATTCAACATATGGAACTTAGGAAGCTTATTTTTTCAGGCATGTGTAAATGAGTGGCTAGAATTATGTGATGGCAAGAAGTCTTTTAATTTACTGCAGAACTGAAGTACTGAGCTGGGCCCAAGTGTGCACTCAATAAAAAGACCCATTGAGCTCTCGGTTGCTTTTCCTTCTTGGCTATGAATGAGTTGAGGGCTACAGTGAGCAGCTGGGTGGAAGGAAAGGCATCTGCTCTGTCATCCCAGCTGCTGTCTATGAGCATATGGTCCATCTCTTTATTTGGTATATAATTGTTATTCATTTTAGGTGAATGAATAACCCAAGAAGGGAGTTTCAGAGATGCATCCGAGCCATCAGAATGGAAACTGGAGTCAGTAGAAGATTCCCAGAGAGGTGGTAGTAGTAGCCACTGAAGTAATAGTGGCCTATGATAGAGAAAACATCTATGGCTGGTTTGGGAAAACAATCATGGACTATGGAAAGATGCCAGTCATGGGAGATACTGTGTCTTAAGGTGACTTTGATACTTTCAAAGCAAGATCATTGGGAGATTACTGTGACCACACCTGGTTACCTACTCTGTGTGTGTGTGTGTGTGTGCAAATCCCATACTTTCTCCATTGAACACTGTCAAACCCATCCTAAGGAAATAATTCAGCGACTTTTTATGGAGTCAAAATCTTTTTTGAAAGTTCTAGTCTTTACAACACAAATATGTTGCTGATGTTTAAACCAGGAAGAGCAAAAACAGAGAAAGAAAACTACAGACCAATTTCCCTAATGAAAATATTGAAGCAAAAATTTTTAAATAAAACATAGCAAGGAGATTACAGCAATTTATCATAAAGATCATACAGGTGGTATTTATACTAGGAATGCAGGGATGGTTCAATATTAGGAAAATTATCAGCATAATCAACCAGATCAATAACAAAAAACAAGAAAATCATATTATTACATCAGTAGATGCAGAAAATGCTCTAGAAAAAATATAACACTTTTTCCTATTAAAAACACTAGAAAACATAGTAACAAATGGAGCTTTCCTTAAAACGATAAGTAGTATTTATCTAAAACCATCAGCAAGCATTATCAGTAAGGGGATAAAGTAGAAACCTTCCAATAATATTAAGGTGAAGCAATAATACCCATTATCACTACCATTATTCAATATTGTACTAGAAATGTTAGAAATAAGAGAATAAAAAGAAATTGAAAGAATTAGAACAGATAATGAAGAAACAAAACTATTACTATTTGCATGTAATATGATGGCATACTTGGAGAATGCTAGAGAATCAACTAAAAAACTAGTGAAATAATTAACGTTAGCAAAGTTGCAGGATATAAAATAAACCCACAAATGACATCATTTCTATATATTACAATGTCCAGTAGCAAGATATAGAAAGAGGAATTCCATTTAAAATAATTGTACATTATATAAAATACTTGTCGAGTCACTTAGGCCTATTTGCCTCAGTTTCTTCATCTATAAAATGAGCTGGAGAAGGAAAGGGCAAACTACTCCAGTATCTTTGCCAAGAAAACCTCAAATTGAGTCATGAAAAGTCAGTCATGACTGAAACGACCGAAAACAACAACAAAGTATAGATCAACATCTTATACTATAGACCAAGAAAAGGTCAAAATGGGTACACAATTTAGCCATGAAAGGTGATACTTTAAGCAATTTAGGAGACCATGGAATAGTTTCTCTGTCAGATCTATGGGGTAGGGAAGAATTTATGATCAAACAATAGATAGAGAACATTATAGGACATACAATAGATAATTTTGATTACATTAAATTAAAAAGGTTTTGCACAAACAAAACTAATGCAACCACGATTAGAAGGAAAACAGAAAACTAGGGGAAATTTTACAGTAAGTTTCTCTGACAAAGGCCTCATTTCTCAACTCTATAGAGAACTGAGTTAAATTTATAAAAATACAAGTCATTCCCCAACTGATAAATGGTCAAAGCATATGAATAGGCAGTTTTCAGATGAAAAAATCAATGGTATCTATAGTCATATGAAAAAAGCTCTAAGTCACTATTGACTAGAGAACTGCAAACTAAAACAACTCTGAGGTACTACTTCATACCTATCAGATTGGCTAATATGAAAGAAAAGGAAAATTACGAATTATGGAGAGGATGTGGGAAAATTGGGACACTAATGAACTGCTGGTAGAATTGTGAACTGATCCAACCATTCTGGAGAACAATTTGGAAATATGCCCAAAGGGCTATAAAATTGTGCATACTTTGACCCAGCAATATCACTACTAGGTCTATACCCCAAAGAGATTCTAAAAAAGGAAAAGGACCTATAGGTACAAAAATATTTATGGCATCTCTTTTTAGGGTGGCAAAGAACTGAAAATTGAGGGGATACCTATCAAGGCAGAGAATGGCTGAACAAGTTGTGGTTTGTGATGATGATGGAATACTATTATGCTTTAAAAAATGATGAGTGGGATGCTTTCAGAAAAACCTGGAAAGACTTAAATGAACTGACACAAAGTGACGTTAGCAGAATCAGGAGAATATTGTACCCAGTAACAGCAATACTGTACAATGATCAGCTGTGAATGATTTAGTTATTCTCAGCAATACAAAGATGCAAGACAATTCTGAAGGACTTATGATGAAAAATGCTCCCCACCTGCAGAGAAAAAAACTGATGGAGTCTGAATGCTGATCGAAGTATTCTTTTATTTTTACTTTTTTATATTTTCTTTTGGATTGTGTTTTCTTTCACAACATGACTAATATGGAAATATATTTTGCATGATTGCACATGTATAACCTACCAAATTGCTTGCCATCTCAGGGAGGAGTAAGGAGAAGAAGGGAGGGAGAGAATTTGGAACTCAAAATTGTTTTTAAAAGAATGTTAAAAACTGTTTTCAGATTTAATTGGAAAAAATAAAATATGTTTTAAAAGATTTAAAAAAAGAAAGGTCTGGTGTTTCAGTCTTCTCCATATTTGGAGGGGAGTGTATAGGATGGAGGCAGATAGAGAAGAGCATAAGGGATAGGCAGAACATGTTAACTAGAGAGACAACTGGGCACAACTGGGCACAAAGCAAAGATAAGTGGCATTGGAGGGAATATTATCATTAATATGGATTGGAATCACCAGTATCACAGGGGTTGCTAAGTCCTTTTAAATTCAGTCTCCATGCTAGGATGTTCAACAGCATCCCACAAATACTTATGTGTTACGGATGCCCCATCCAATGTGATAGACAGCCATGTTTGACATATTCCCTCTTTGAGTAGGGCAGTCTTCAGTCTCCTCCTCTTTTCAAACCCTTTTAATCACAAATTTTATGGTTTATTTATCTGTGATGGCTTCACCTCCATTCCACTGGGAAACTGTTGCAACAATTCGGCTAGCGGCTGCTGTGGGGGTGAAAGACCAACACAAGCCCAATAACAAGAATGCTTCCAGGACAGGTTCTTTTGATCTACTTTACTAAGGAAAGTAACATTAAGGGGTTAACAATCTTATTTCAATCCAACATACAAATATCATTCACTTAGTTCAGGGGAAAAAGCCAGCACCGTGAACTTCAGAACAAACACAAACAATTGCAAACATACGTTATAAGAGACAAAATACAATTCATAGTTACCAAGAAACCATCAACATCTGGGTAAGCCAGGAGGCTCTTAGAGTGGCTGCCCAGAGTCCTGAGCCAACACTCCTCCAGGAGTGAGAGTCTCAACAAATAGCTCTGTTCTCTCTTTTTATACACTCTTTAGCCATCATCAAACGCCATCTGAGTGACCAGAACTTAGGCTCCTACTATTGGTTCTGGTCCTAGCAACTCCCCTTAGGACCCTGAGGGCTTCACACCCGCACAGGCTTAGCACCTAGTAGATAAGGGTTTGGGCCTGGGGCTTTGCACCTAGTAAGGTTCAATCAAAGACACTTATTTATCATTCTAAAACAGTAGAAAAAAAGTCCCAATTTAATTGATATTACAGAAACTCATCAACATCATATCTAGATGTTGTCAACAGATCATTTAGATCTCTTAGATCAGTGAAAATAAAATGGTTTAGTTAGTTAAAAGCATGGTAACATGCTTATAAGAAATGGCAGAAATTGCTCTAAATCTCAGTCTTTGCTGCTCCAGTTTAGAGTTTTATTTTTCCTGGGACTTGAGAACTTGAGGATTAAAAATCAGGCAGTCACCTCTTTTATATAAACTTCTGGTTTGCTAGAATTCAAGTATTCAAAGTCACTCATTGGAGTTGCTAGGGAAGCAGGTGTCTGGACTTCCCTGAGTACAGGGAATGACTGTAGCCACTCCAAAAACCAGCTAGTAGCAGATTAGAGGTTGGATTTCACTGGGTTTCCTACAGGCTGCAAGAACGTTACTGCCTATACATTTTTATTTCCACTGCCTCTAATTGCTGCATTCAACATGGCAGGAACCATTGATCAACAAGCTGCTCTACTCGTTCCCGAGTATAAGAAATTTACTGTTTATCTTGGAGTATAGGAGGGTTTTTTTAATTGTCTTGTTTTTGTTTCTGGAGATATTTTACAGACTCTTTCAATTAGTGGTGTGTTTGCTGAATTCAGAAGTTCTGAGTAGTTTTCTTGTGCTTTTTTTTCATTATGATGTTCAGGTTTTTCCACTTCTTGTGTTCTTCTGAGAGATCTGTGATCCTTAAACTGTCTCTATATATCATGCCTTCAATATCAATATGCTTTATTTGTATAAAGTTTTTTTTCTTTTGAATCTAGGTCTCACTATCTCACCCAGTGCATTGATTACTCAGGAGCCCTGGTTCCAACTGATCAGCTCCGGAAACTTGACCCACTCCATTTTTGACCAGTTCACCTCTCCTTAGGCAGCTTCGCGGTCCTCTGATCGTAGGAATTGGCCATATTGTTGTCAGACTTTGTGGAGACACGTGATTGGCCTTAGCTTTGCTGAATCATGAAGTTTCTGAGCTCAAGCAATCCACTGGCCTTGGCTCCCTTTATGGTTATACACCACCAAGCCCAGTTGTGTATTCTTTAACATCGTTGCTTTTTTCTTCTTTTATTCCAAATGGCCCTTTACTTTAGTATATTTCTTCCTTTCACTTCTTTGGAGAAACTTGCCATAATGGATTCAAGTTTTCCTATTCTGCTGTGTAGTCCATAAATTGTGCCATATGTTCTCATCTAAATTCTCTTAAGTTTTGATTTCTCTCAAAGTATTAAGGAACAGTCTACTGCAATTCAGTGCTCTCTTGGGAATCCACAGGGTTTTGTGTTTTACTGGGTCTTGGCCCTGCAATGTTTACTTAGAGACGTGTAATATTTTAGGTATCTTTTTACTCACCTTCCTTCTGATTTTTTGGCTTGTGAGTTTTCTTTCTTCTGAGATTTTTGCTGAATTTAGTCTTTTTTCATCTTATATTTCCCTGTCAATTATTTTCTGATTCTGTCTCCTTTGATAGTGGGTGTGCCTTTTGGGGATAGACCTTAAAACTATCTTAGCTTCCTATCAAATTGGGAAAATCATTTTTATTGGCTACATTCCCTGTCCCACCTAACTTTTGGGGGATCAAGACTAGTTGCTGCTGTGTGCCAGTCCCCTTTTCTTTCAGTGAAGTTCCATATACTAGCCACTTGCTTAATTTCCCTCTGTTCGTTAGTTCTTTGGCTAAAGCTGGGTCAGTGTCTGTTACCTTTATGCAGACCTAGGAGAGGGTGGAGAGGGTTTCCTTTGTCGGGTTTTTTTTGGAGGGGGGAAGGCAAGGCAATTGAGGTTAAGTGACTTGCCCAAGGTCACACAGCTACTAAGTGTGTAAAGTGTCTGAGGTCGGATTTGAACTCATGTCCTTCTGACTCCAGGGCTGGTGCTCTACTCACTGCACCACCTAGCTGCCCCTGGAATGGGTTTTCTTGAAAGAGTTTGTGCTACTTTAGAGTTCCCTAATCTAGAAGCCACCTCAGAAAGAGCATAGAATCCCCCCTCCTATATGATCCTTTTTTATTAATTTATTTTGAACTTAAATACTAAAACTTAAATATACAATAAGAAAAGAAAAAGAAACATTATAAACTTAAATACTAAAACTTTAACACAAAGTAAGAAAAAAACGAGCATTTCCATGTGCATAGCAGAATGAGAGGATTAAAAATATGCAGCAATAAATTTACATTTCAAGAAATAATAAATAGTATGCATTGTATTCAGAGCTGTCTGTCTTTGCTTTCTTGTAGTTTTTTTTGTTCTCTGCTATGCACTTTTTACTTTGTTCATTTCCCCCTTTTTCTCCCTCCCCTCCCCCCAAAAGGTTATAATTGAAAGCACAGATATATAGAGAGATATAAATATATACATACCTACATATATACATATACACACTAACTTATGTACATACATATACACATATATACATACACTTACACATATATGTGCTTAGATATGTATAATCATACTCATATATAGACATATGCATTCATATGCCTCTATGTAAGGCTGTACTATAATTGTTTGTCCTCTGTTTCTCTGAGGGTGGATAACAACTTCCTTCATAAGTCCAAGTCTTTCCATATTTTTCTTAGTCTACCAACTAATCATTTCCTACACCACAGCAATATTTCAACCTTACACTGTCTAGTTATTTTAAATAGTCTAAAACAATATTGATTAATATGGCTGACGTGTAGTGTAGTTTCCCTGTTTTTCTCTTTTGATTAAATCTATTTTAGCTTTAACTTTGTCTGAGCTCATGATTACTACCCCTGCTTTTTTCTGAATAAATTCACCTCCTATTCCTCCTGACTCTTCTACCTTACTTCTACCTGCTACCTTGCCCTCCTGTTACTTAACCTCTCCCGCCCTCCAAAGATCCCTCCCACATCCTCTTCTCCCCACCCCTTACTCTCTTGTTTCTTTCTGAATTTAGAAAACTCCAAAAATATGCTATTCCCTCTTTATCCCATTCCTGTTAATCTAAACATCCTTCTATACCCCCTTATCCTATTCCTTCACCCTCTTATTTCTTTATAAATTTAGACTTTTATTTCCTTCTAAATGTATATGTTGTTCTCTCTTTAATGCAGATCTGATGTGAGTAGGGTTTCCTTTAAAAAACCCTCCCCACTCTGTATCCCCTTAGCTTTTTATTTCTTTCTTAATTTAAAAGACTTTTATACCCTTCTATGTATATATACATGTATATGTGTGTGTGTGTGTGTGTGTATATATTTATATATATATATATATATATATACACATAGTCCCCTTTTTAACCCAATCCTGAGAGTAGAGTTCCAGAACTACCAGCCCTCCTCCCCCATTGAATTCCTCTGTGTCAGTTCTTCTCACACCTCATTTGTATAAGATAATGACATTTTTTTATTTTTTCCTAAACAGTTTTACTTTTTAGAATCACATCATACTCAGTTCTACCCCAATCTTTCTTTCAAACTACCCAATTACTAATAACAGTCTTAGACATATGTTTTATATTTCCTCATATAAAAAAATAAGCAAAATATCCTTATTAAGTCCCTTGTAATTAGTCTTTGATATATACTTTACATTTCTCTTGGATCTTGTATGTCAGATTTTTCTTTTAAGTTCAGGGTGTTTTTGCAACAAAATCCTAAAAATCTGGCAATTCATTGAATGTTCTTTTTTTAAAATTTTTTTATTTAGTTTTCAGCATTGATTTTCACAAGAGTTTGAATTACAAATTTTCTCCCCATTTCTACCCGCCCCCCCACTCCAAGATGGCATATATTCTGGTTGCCCTGTTCCCCAGTCAGCCCTCCCTTCTGTCACCCCACTCCCCTCCCATCCCCTTTTCCCTTCCTTTCTTGTAGGGCAAGATAAAATTCTGCGCCTCATTGCCTGTGTATCTTATTTCCTAGTTGCATGCAAAAACTTTTTTTTTGGTTTTGAACATCTGTTTTTAAAACTTTGAGTTCCAAATTCTCTCCCCTCTTCCCTTCCCACCCACCCTCCCTAAGAAGTCAAGCAATTCAACACAGGCCACATGCGTATCATTATGTATAACCCTTCCACAATACTCATGCTGTGAAAGACTCAGTATATTTTGCTCCTTCCCAACCCATCCCCCTTTATTGAATTTTCTCCCTTGACCCTGGCCCCTTTCGAAAGTGTTTGTTTTTGATTACCTCCACCCCCATCTGCCCTCCCTTCTATCATCCACTTCTTTTTATCTTCTTCCTCCTTTTTTCCTGTGGGGTAAGATACCCAAATGAGTATGTATCATATTCCCTCCTCAGGTCAAATTTGTTGAGAGCAAGATTCACTCATTCCCCCTCACCTGCCTTCTCTTCTCTTCCTACAGAACAGCTTTTTCTTGCCACTTTTATGCAAGATAATTTACCCCATTCTATCTCTCCCTATCTCCCTCTCTCAATATATTCCTCTCTCATCCCTTAATTTGATTTTATTTCTTTTAGATATCTTCCCTTCATCTTCAACTCACCCTGTGCCCTCTCTCTCTCTCTCTCTCTCTCTCTCTCTCTCTCTCTCTCTCTCTCTCTTTCTCTCTCTCCACATACATATATACATACATGCACACTCACATATACATATATATATACATAAACATATATATATATGCATATTCCCTTCAGCTACCCTAAAACTGAGGTCTCATGAATCATACACATCATCTTTCCATGTAGGAATGTCAACAAAACAGTTCAACTTTAGTAAGTCCCTTGCAATTTCTGTTTCTTGATTACCTTTTCATGCTTCTCTTGATTCTTGTGTTTGAAAGTCAAATTTTCTATTCAGTTCTGGTCTTTTCACTGAGAAAGCTTGAAAGTCCTCTATTTTATTAAAAATCCATATTTTGCCTTGGAGCATCATACTCAGTTTTGCTGGGTAGGTGATTCTTGGTCTTAATCCTAGCTTCATTGACCTCCGGAATATCATATTCCAAGCCCTTCAGTCTCTTAATGTAGAAGCTGCCAGATCTTGGATTATTCTGATTATGTTTCCACAATACTCAAATTGTTTCTTTCTGGCTGCTTTCAATATTTTCTCCTTGATCTGGGAGATCTGGAATTTGGCGACAATATTCCTAGGAGATTTCTTTTTGGGATCTATTTGAGGAGGGGATTGGTGGATTCTTTCAATTTCTATTTTACCCTGTGGCTCTAGAATATCAGGGCAGTTCTCCTTGATAATTTCTTGAAAGATGATGTGTAGGCTCTTTTTTTGATCATGGCTTTCAGGTAGTCCAATAATTTTTAAATTATCTCTCCTGGATCTATTTTCCAGGTCAGTGGTTTTTCCAATGAGATATTTGACATTGTCTTCCATTTTTTCATTCCTTTGGTTCTGTTTTATAATATCCTGATTTCTCACAAAGTCACTAGCTTCCACTTGCTCCAATCTAATTTTTAAGGTAGTATTTTCTTCAGTGGTCTTTTGGACCTTCTTTTCTATTTGGCTAATTCTGCCTTTCAAGGTGTTCTCCTCATTGGCTTTTTGGAGCTCTTTTGCAATTTGAGTTAGTCTATTTTTTAAGGTGCTGTTTTCTTCAGTATATTTTTCAGTATTTTTTTGGGTCTCCTTTAGCAAGTCATTGACTTGTTTTTCATGGTTTTCTCACATCCTTCTCATTTCTCTTCCCAATTTTTCCTCTACTTCTCTAACCTGCTTTTCCAAATGCTTTTTGAGCTCTTCCATGGCCTGAGACCAGTTCATGTTTTTCTTGGAGGCTTTTGGTGTAGGCTCTTTGACTTTGTTGACTTCTTCTGTCTGTATGTTTTGGTCTTCTTTGTCACCAAAGAAAGATTCCAGAGTCTGAGACTGAATCTGGGTGCGTTTTCGCTGCCTGGCCATATTCCCAACCAACTAACTTGACCCTTGAGTTTTTCAGCGGGGTATGACTGCTTGTAGAGTTAAGAGAACTGTGTTCCAAGCCTGGGGGGATGTGCCAGCTGTGCCACACCAGCACTCCTCCTTGCCCAAGAACCCCCAACCCAGACTGGACTTAGATCTTCAGCAGGCTCTTCACTCCTGCTCTGATCCGCCACTTAATTCCTTCCACCAGGTGGGCCTGGTGCTGGAAGCAACTGCAGCTTTAGTTCTATAGCTGCCCTACCTCCTCTGCCCCTGGGGAGTTGCCCAACTGCAAACTCCATTTTAAACTCTGTCCCAGCAGCTTTTCCCACTAACCTTCTCTGCTGTCTTTGGTGTTTGTGGGTTGAGAAGTCTGGTAACTGCTGCAGCTCACTGATTCAGGGCACTAGGGCATGCTCCACCTGGCTCCTGGTCTGGTTGGTCCGCGCAGCCCACGCTGGGCTCTGCTCTGCTCTGCTCCCAGCTCTGTGCAGGATAGACCTCACCCAGAGACCATCCAGGCTGTCCTGGGCTGGAGCCCTGCTTCCCTCTGCTATTTTCTGGGTTCTGCAGTTCCAGAATTGCTTCAGAGCCATTTTTATAAGTTTTTGGAGGGGCTCAGTGGGGAGCTTATGCTAGTCCCTGCTTTCCAGCTGCCATCTTGGCTCCGCCCCCCCAGAATCGAATGTTCTTTTTTTTCATTCAGGATTATGCGTAACTTCCTTGGGTATGATATTCTTAGCTGTAACCTGAGTTGTTTTTTTGCTCTTCCATATATACTGTTCCAAGACCTGTGGTCTTTTAGTGTCACCATAGTTAGGTCTTGTGTGATTCTGATTATGTCTCTGCCATATTTGAACTGCTTTTTTCTTGTTGCTCATAATATTTTCTCCTTGCGCTGGATTTTGCTGTGATAATCCTGTAGGTTTTCCTTGTAGGATCTCTTTCGGGTGGTGATTGGTGGATTTTTTTCTATTTCTACTTTTCCCTCTTGCTCTAATGCTTCTGGACAATTTTCTGTAATGATTTCTTGTATTATTGTATCAAGATTCTTTCTTTTTTTTATTGTAGCTTTCAGGTAGTCTGATTATTCCTATGTTTTCTCTTCTTGGTCTGTTCTTCAGATCAGTTGTTTTTCTTATGAGATGTTTTCACATTCTCTTCTTTTTTTCTTTCTTTATATTTTATTTTATTATTTCTACGTCTCTTATAACTTCACTTGCTTCCTCTTGCCCAATTCTAATTTTCAAGGAATTGTTTTCTTTCTTAAGATTCTGGATCTCTTTTTCCAGTTGGTTGACTTTCTTTTTTCATAATCCTTCTTGTTTTTCTTGGATTGTTCTTATTTTTTTAAAAAATTTTCCTCAATTTCTCTCAACTAATTTTTAAAGTCTTTTTGAAGTTCTTCTATGGATTCTTTTTGGGCAGATGGCTATTTGACATTACTCTTTGGGGCAGGAGAGGCCTTTTTTTTGCCTCAGTATCTTCCTCTGAAGACAATGTCTTCTCTGTTCCCATAGTAACTTTCTATAGTTGGGTTCTTTCTCCTTTGCCTGCTCATTTTTTTATTTGTAGCAGCTTGTCACCTCTAATCCTGGGGTACAGGGGATGGTGCCTCTGGCTTCAGATCCTCTTTCAGTTCTCCCCTCTGGCCTGGAACCAAAACCAAGAACTCTGCCTGCTTATAAGTGCCCACAGCCAGCAGCATCCCCATCCCACTGCTTCTGCACTCACTGGGCATGTACTGGTTCCTTTTAGCCCAGGACTGCATCTTAGCAGCACAGCTAGGTCTGACATCCCTTATCAGAAGAGGTTCCTTCAATCATCCCCCACTCAGACACTCCCTACACTGTCCAGAGGTGAAGATTCCTGTGGCTGGGGCTGAGGCTACCTCCCAACCCAGCTATCCCCAGGGCTTGCCACTTGCTATTTCAGCAGAACTAGCCTGGAGGTGTTTACACTTCGTAGGGACCGAACCTCGGCCCTGATATTTTTCTTTGATCTTCTCCGGTTGTCCCAGGAGGACCACTGTTCTGCCCCAAATCTTGTTTATTTTTACTGCTTTACATTTGCCCTGACATTCTATTTTGTCTTGTTTGTGGGGGAAATCTGGAAAGCTTGGAATTTTCTGACCTATTCCACCATCTTCCCCAAATCTTCATCCTACATGCTTCTTCATTGGTATGTGGCTGGGCAGAGTTGAAGTCGGCTGCTTGTTGCAGCTAAGTGCTGGGGTAGGGGCAAGGGCAGCATCCTTGCAGACTGTAGTAAGAGGGAAACTCCCTATTTGGTCCCAGAGCACAAGCCAGTGCATCAGTTTGTGTGCCCTGATAGGGCATGGAAGACAGTGTAGGACAGATGCTGCATGAACTCTAAGGATCATTATTCTTCACTGTTACTTTGTTGGGCTTCTTATTTCTAATGCTGTGGAGACAACTGAAATTGCTCTATCACCAGCACATAATTTCTCATTTGTGGTAGAGGGAAAGGTTGAGAGCTAGTGGAGAAAATGTGTGGTCCTCCATCTTGTTGATTACCTAACCAGCACAGCACATGAATGGTGCCATGCTTATCCATCTCTCCCTATCCTTTTCCTTCTCTAAATCTTGTATTCACGCCTTTCCAGGTAAGTGTATCTCATTGCCATGCCAATGAATCCCTCCAATTAGAGTTTGTGCTGAGAATTTCTCAACACTATGGGTCTTTAATTCAGTCTGGGAAGAGATCCACAAGAGCAGCTGTTGGAGAAACAATCACGCAGAAATTCTTGGGCTGCATCTATAATTGACATGTTATCTACATTTATTAAATAGTTACATTGTATGAAGTACTTGCTAGATCCAACAGATACAAAAATGAAATAAAATATGGTCTCTGTCTCCAATAATCTTTTGGCCTAATGGAAATTTTAATTTTCTCTCTCTCTCTCTCTCTCTCTCTCTCTCTCTCTCTCTCTCTCCTCTCTCTCTCTCTCCTTTCTTTTCCTTTTTGTCCCAGGTTCTGGGTTAAAATCAAATTGATTGAAAATTCAGAATTCTAAAGGTATCAAAACTTGTAAGGAAAAGCATACCATTCATACTATTAGACTGAGTGCCAGACTCAGGAAAAAAATAATGACAGCAAACAAAAAACCTACGTTCAGTGAATTACTTAACAAAAAATAGATGATTGGAATAAGCATCTGCCATTGTGCAATACTGATTTAGCTGAACACACCATAATGAGTAATTCGTAAAATTGTTTCTAACTGAATATAGATTATTTAATTAGTCTGTTTTAAGAGATCAAATCAATTGACGTTCAAATCCTGGGATGAAATCTACTTTTCAGTAGATGGATTATTATCCAATTAGTAATGTTAGGCTGCTTTTTCTTATTTAGTGTGCAAAGACCTTGCATGATTTTATGCAAATTAGATTTAAAAGAATGAATAAAAAATTTTCTTAGTGTGAACATTTGCCACACAACTATAAATGGTATTGCTGACAAATAAAGCAGGGATGCATGAAAAGTTATAATCAACAATGCTTGGATCAGTTCCTAGGACCTTTAAGTACTTGATGGGGACTCATTAAAGCAAGGGGATGAATTGAGCTGAGTAAAATGTTCATAAAACAAAATCGAAATTAAATAAATTAGAGTTTTTTTTTTAAATGCCAAATTAACATCTATATTTATAATCCTCTGCCTGCTGGGATTCCTTTCTAGGTTACATATTGAGACATAACCTGAAAGATATATAATTATCAATTTTGATTATTGAGGCTCCATGTGTATTTTTTTGAATAGGCATTTCCTTATTTTTAATTGCCCAGTTCCTGGGGCAATTAATCTATTCAACTTTGGAACTCTTGCCTTAAGGCTGAGATACTTAATTGTAAGCAAGTGAAAAATCACCTAGGCACCTGTAATATATAGCTGGACCAGACCATACTTTAATTCCCTCTAGCTGATCACCCTGGCCATCGCAATATTTGCCATGTTCTATCTGTCTCCTCCAATTCCTCCTCTGGAGATGTTAATCAAATTAATATAAACATTCCTTCTGAAAAGAGCATCTCAGTCATGGATCAGTTGAACATTTCTATAACTCTCCAAAACAAAACTCCTTTCCTTGGTCACTATTTCTCTATATGGCTTCACTCCTCCTATGAGAATGTAATTTTCTTGAAGGTAGAGACTGTCTCAATATTGTACTTATATCACCATGTTAAGCACAGTAACTGGCATTTAGCATCATTAATTAATACCTTTTCATTCATATCCTTTACAATAAATATTCTAACATTTCAGAGTAGAGCGTCACTCATGCATTGCTCAGTTTTGTGCCTCTTTAATTTGGCACTTTTCTTGGCTCACTCCTCCACCCCGCTGGTGCTGACATTTAAATCCCCAGAGGGGTGGCTGATACTACTCTCAAGGTCCTGAGGATAACTTATGGTAGCTATCCTGACATTGTAGCTCATGAGTCCCTATCATTATTCTTTCCTTTAACAATCAGCCGGTAGACTCAATTCTTTAGCAAAGGCATTTACTCAAATGGCACAGAAAGAACAGTCATAAATAATTTCTCAAATGAACAAAAACAAACCTGGGGCACATTTTCCTATAAATATACAGAGTTTGCTATGAGACATGGCATTGGTAATAGACAAGTCCCTCCCATGCTCATTTAGACTGATTTCCCTCAGCTGAATGGGTCAATCTGCTGCTAGGCTAGTTCATTCAGGTTGCTTGGCTGTGGAGCCAAATGTGGAGCTTGTTCCTCAATGGCTACAGTTGATTCTAGGATGGTCCATATTGATTAGTAGATCTCTACACTGCTACTGGATTGTACCAGGGAAGTTGTCCAGTCATTGGTTGCTGCTGCCTGGATTGGGCTAAAAAGATGACTCAAGCACCATACTCTTTATAGGATGCAGCACCTTTACAGTATGAGTCAATCCACTGGATTCCCTGGACTTTCTCTTGAATGGATGGCTTCAGTCTTTACTACCTTAAGGCTCTGGCTTGACTGGGTCTTGCTATGTTCTCTTCAGTCAAAGTATTAATAGTGCTCCTTTTCAGCTGGTGTACTACGTGTTTTTTCAGCAAAGACAATGACATTTTGCTTGGATTTACAGATGCTTCTTAGGGTTGTCATCTCTAAGCAGGAGGTAGAAGAGGTATAGACTACCTATTAACAATTTTTCCTGGTTCAGACAAAGTTCCCCCAATAAAGGACTCTTCCTTTGGTCATCCAGTAAAACTTGCCAGATTTCTGGTGGGGCTTTATTTGAATAAGTGGCAGTAGACAAAGGCATTCTGTGCCCCTAGGACAAGTTTATTGAATTTTCTTGCCTTTTGAAATGTAGGTAAACTAGAAAAGGCTCAGACCATTTCTAAGGTAAGGAATGTTTTCTTTAAGTGTGTAAGTGCTTCCCCTAAGCATTTCAGTATTTTTTTTCCATTCTGCCCTTCAAATTTCTTAAGTTTAAAGGGGGCACACTCATATATTAAAATGTGTGGGACTTGAAAAATATCACTGTATACACACACACACACACACACACACACACACATACACATCCCCATACATAAATAAAGAATTTCCCATCTGTATTGTATTTGAAGAGCCAAAAATAGTATTTTCCTTTTATTATTATCATTGGTATGGATGGAATATGGGATATATGTGTCACAATATCTGGCACTCACACTTTTTGCACGTCTACCTATTACTTGACTATAAGAAGTACGTCAATTAATGTTGAGAGTGCAAATCCAATAAAATTCTGACATACACCTATCATCCCCCTGGAATGGAGTCCAAAAAGCTCAATAATTAGCCCCTGGATACTTGAAAGTTGTATATAATTTATGGATTTAGAATATTGATGTTTAAAGGAATATTTTCTCTCCATTTTCTTCATTCCCACATACCTCAAAAAGAAAGATTGATTTGAGGACGTTAAGATGGAGGATATCTTTTAAAAACCCACAGAGAGAAATATATCCATTTTAATCAAATGATGACACCACATAGTGAAGCTATTTAATTACCTCTCAAAGTAAGCCAGGTCAGTGGTGGTGGTACACTTGAGCAGAAAGAGCAATATGAAAATGGCCAGTGCTCATCTTGGAAATTAGGCTGTCATGTATACAAGGGATCCATCTCAGTAATTATATCACCATTCTTTTCTTTCTTGTAAGGAGAGATGAAATGCAGGCAAGACATAATCTTATGTGGATAGCTCTCTTCCTTTTCCATTTGATGGAGACTTGTTTGACAGCCCTTCATATCCTCCTTTCCTTCCTTTTGGTTCATATATACAAGGCAACTGCTTTCTTTGTTTTTTTGGCTACATTTGAGTTCTAAGATATTTCCTTCCCTCCCTCCCAACTCCACACTATAGAAGGCCAACATTTGATACAGATATATATGTGAAATTATATAACACATAGTTCCAAATAACAGTTCTTCCTCTGTAGGTGGATAGCATCTTCCTTCACAGGCCCCTTGTAGTTGATTTGAATATTTCCAAGGCAAGTGCTTTTTGAATTGTAAGAATGAGACTTTATTTGGCAGAGTAGATGAGCTTTGGCCATAAAAATTGTATTAGAAAGTTACAATACACAGTCATGTTAAAATCCAATAATTTTCATCTGGTTGTAGAGTTAAAGACTCTTCAGAGAAATCATTATTCGTTTGATCGAATCTTAAAATTGAGTGTATACCTACAAATATTCACTTTTCTCTTGATTTCCTTCCAGTTTATTTGCAAGATTTCTTCCAATGATTGTGGGACAAAGTATTACTTTGCCACAATAATTGTGATCAATTGACAATCTATTTTGTAAGATCTTAATTACATGATTAGTTTCAATATCTTTTTATCTTCCCTGGAATAGTGTTTTTATAATTAACTGTTTGCTTTTTGTGAATTAGATTGCATTTCATTCTTTAAAATAAGTAAGACAAAGTTCAAGTTGAAATGATAGATGTGATACCTGAGGACTCATGGCCTTCATATACTTGAATTAAGATGTCTTTTAAAGAAAAGATGGCTTGCATGCATCTCTGTTTAACATGTTGCACTGAAACTGTTGCAGTGGTATGTAATTTTAATGTAAAATAGCTCTCTTTGCAGAGAATTGAGCTTGCTGCTGGATGCTTAAATTTTCAGTGTCTGTTGCCATGGCAACCAGAATTGACTCTGGTACCCACTGTGTTCAAGACATAGCATATGAAGCAGTTTAGTCAATTTTAAGTATCTGGCTTGGTCTTACATTTTGATGTGGTTCTATATTTAAAGTGTCATTAAAATGTGTTTATTCTATTCTAATTAGGCTTATCTATAGGATTCAACAGTTTAAATGTAATGGAAATGTGGGGGAAAATGGCTCCTGAATTGTTTGTGAGATGAAAACTTCTAATAACACACAGGGCATTCCCACCATTCCTTCCAGTCCCAATGGAACTTTACTACTTATGGTTTCTTGTCCCAGTGCCTGAATATTATGCAAATTCATATACATGTGAAAATAAAACTGTGATGTGCATGTTTTAGTCAAAAAATCTCTTGGGCCATGTACTGTGTTAATCTTCTAAGGAGTAAGAAGATAAGTAGTTCTCATAACATTTTCTTCCTCTATTCTGTCCCTACTATCTTTCAAAGACCTGGACATTTTCATGAAATAACTCTAGTCAGGTTAAAAATATGTTATGCATGAAGCACTGTGGGGTTTTCCTTCTTTCAAGGCAATCATAAAGGGAAGGGAAATGTCCTACAGTGAAGTTCAAATATCTCTTTTCTATTTTTGCCTAGATATTGTACATGGACACACCCACTATATCAGTTCAATATATGGACAATTTTTATACTTACTAGTAAAAAAAGCTTTGCATTCTACATGGATTTCACACTAAGGAGAGAATAATTGTAATATTTCCATGGTGCACATAAACTGACCATGTATTTTGTTATAGTAAAAGATTTCTACCACAAATCATTCCCACTTGCCCAACAGAAAATCTTAGAGCTCATCTAGCTTTTAAAAATTCCGTTAGGTATTAGAGATAATTTTCATTGTAACTACAGTTGGAAAACTGTATTTTGGAATGAACCCAAAGCTGCTGTCATCTTCATCTTATTTCAAGAATGATGATAGCTATGATATATAGAAAAAACAAAATGCACATGTAAAATCAGTCTTCTTTCCTTTTTCAGAGGCAGAATAATTGAAATGCTGTACCATTGCTATACCATGCTATATATCTTTATTTGAAATGTTTCCAAAAATAAGGCAAGTTTTATAGTCTGTTGAACCATCATCTCTTGCCCTTGGGTTTAAATGATGTGGTAGTTAGTGTGTGATTTCAGATGTCTTCAACTAATTTTCTTGTATTAGAAAGAACTCTATGAATTAAATCCTATTTATTACATATGGAAATGCAAATGTTGTATCTGCCAAGAAATATTCCTTTTGCATGTAACAAGTATGAGATGGTGACAAAAACTAGAAAAAGACATTTCAGAAAAGGCAGGAAGGGATTTGCTATAAACTTGGCATGATTCCTTGCTGTTCACACCACAGTTTCATTAATAACAAAGAAGAGGTAACATATCAGAATCGTATAGCTCCTAGGGGAATTTGTCTCTTAACACTTTCTATCCAAAGAAGATGGAAAACTTGGATTATTTAGATTAAATTCTGCAAACACCTCAGTTCTTGAATGAACATTCTGTCAGTCATTATGCTAAATCTTCTTTAACCTGCTTCCGAAAAAGAAAGCTTTGTTTACTATAAGTACCATTTGTAAATAGATTCAATTAAGGACATTTTCAAAGATGAGCACATTCTCAATACCCAACATCTCCTGGATATCTTTTACTTGTCACACTTCTTTCAGTCTTTCAGTTGTGCCAAATGGAATGTTTGCCTTTTAAAAGGTAGAGTTTTATATTAATGGATTCTGATAAAAATTTGTAATGTCTAAGGTAAGGCGGACTATCCATCACGTTCTTAGCTAACATTACAGAGGGGTTCTCTATTTACATTTATTTACTATGGCTCTGGGTCACTATTTCTCTGAAGCTCTCTGCCCAGTTCAGCCCTAACATGGCAGTGAACATGGAGGCATTTTAGGAAGAATTGATCCTGGGAGTTAGTTATATTAGGGACCAGGTTAATAAAAATCGGCTCCTGTTATCTTTTGCCTCTACACCCAGAAAACAAAACAAAAACCAACTAGGATTCAGCCTTTGCCAGAGTGAGCAAAGAGTTATGCTGGGTAGCTGGTTGGAGAGCAATCCTTGCCAACTCACATGTGCACCCAACCTGCCCACACCATGTTTCAGACAAACTACCCAATGTTAAAGCTATTGCAAGGGTCCCCATGCACTCAAAATTACAGTTCACAAATCTTCATCAGTAAGTCAGAGGACATAATTTAAAGTAAAATCATTTAATTAAATAACAAAGTAGTAAAACTATCAATATGAAGTTCCTTCCCATAAACTTGGGGTGCTCCCTCACACAAATACATACGCCATCATAGGGAAAACTAGACAACCTAGGGAACACAAATGGAGAAGCAGACACTAAAGGAAACATGTATGGTTGGGTTGCCTAGGAGGAGGGGCAGTTCAAGCCTTCAGTGTTATAATCCTGCTTCCAACCCTGGTCCCACTGATTCCACTTCCTGCTGCTTTCTTGTGGTCTGCTAGTCCCACGTTCACTGCTGGTCAGGCTGGGTGTGGTTCCATTGGGTAAAAGGTTGTGTAGCTACCCCTTTTTCCACCTTTGGCTTCAGCTAAAGTCATTATCTGAAGTGTTTCCTTCTTTTCTTCCTTCCTTCCTTCCTTCCTTCCTTCCTTCCTTCCTTCCTTCCTTCCTTCCTTCCATCCTTCCTTCCTTCTTTCCTTCCTTTCTTTCCTTCTTTCACCTTTCTTGTAAAAGGAAGAATGGGTTCTGCCATCTTCTCTCTCTTTTTGCTTGAAGCAGATAGGTTTAAACTCAAACTCTTTTCAGAATGGAAGAATCGCACATACCTAGCCACCGGATCATGGAAAACTCTTCACTCCTTTTTCTCTTGGTTCCATCCCCGCATTCCTAATAGGAGAATCTGTCAATCTTCAGAGCCTTAACTATGATAGGCTTTTTTTCTCCAAAAAGCAATTCTTCACCATAGGCATCAGTGGGTTGCAATGGAAAGACTAATACACTCAGAGTCATGGGACCTGAGTTTAAATCTTAGCTCTATCACTACATAGATGACTTCGGGTAAGTCACTTAAACTCTCTGGACCTTGGTTTCCTTATCTGTCAAATGAAGGGGTTGAGCTAGCTAACCCCTTCTGGCTATAAATCAAAGCTAATCCACTTAATAGTACCTGTAGATACTAAGTATATTTTTAAACCTCCGTTTCTTGTTCATTGTACTGTCTATAGCCTACATCTATAGACTTAAACCTAGAAAGTCGTTGTAACTCTCACTTAACGTCCAATTGCCAAGCTGTATCCAGGCAGCATCACTCAAGGGCAATCCTTTCAACAAACTGGCGAGAGCTATCTGGTTCTGTAATTCTTCTCTGTCCAGGTTTTTACTTCAAATTTTCTCAATCCCAAGATTATTTTTTTTTATTTTTTTTAATAAATTTCTTTATTTATTTTTAGTTTACCACGCAAGGTTCTACATAGTTTTGAGTTCCAGTTTTTCTCCCCTCCCTCCCCCCTCCCTCCCCAAGACGGCATGAAGTCTCATATAACTGTCATGTATAACTTCGCATTGAATTAATTTATGCACTAGTCAAGTCGTGGAGAAGAATTTTGACCAATGGAATGAATCATGAGAAAGAAGAAACAGAACCAAAAAAAAAAAAACCCAAAAACAAAAACAAAAGAGAAGCAGAAAAGGCGAGCATGTAGTGTGCCTCAGTCTGTATTCAAACTTCGCAGTTCTTTGTCTCGATGAAGATAGCATTCTCCATTGTGAGTCCCCTGGAGTTGTCCTTGCCCCTTAGGTTGCTGAGAAAAGCGCAGTTTGTCAGGGTTGGTCCTCACGGAATCCATATATCTGTGGCTGTGCACAACGTTCTCCTGGCTCTGCTCCGCTCACTCAGCATTATGTTGTGTAGGTTTTTCCAGGTTGTTATGAAGTCTGCATCATCCCCATTTCTTATGGCACAATAGTATTCCATTACCTTCATGTACCACAGTTTGTTCAGCCATTCCCCAATTGATGGGCATCCCTTTGATTTCCAATTCTTGGCTACCACAAAGAGAGCCGCTATAAATATTCTTGTACATATGGGTTCTTTTCCCGCTTGCGTGATTTCTTTGGGATACAACCCTAGAAGTGGTATTGCTGGGTCAAAGGGTATGAACATTTCTATAGCCCTTTGGGCATAGTTCCAAACCGCCCTCCAAAATGGCTGGATCAGCTCACAACTCCACCAGCAATGCGACAATGTTCCAATTTCCCCACATCCTTTCCAGCATTTATCATTCTCCTGATTTGTTATTTTAGCCAATCTGACAGGAGAGATGTGGTATCTAAGAGTTGTTTTGATTTGCATTTCTCTAATCAGCAGCGATCCAGAGCATTTTTCCATATGCCTGTAGATAGCTTTAATTTCTTCCTCTGAAAACTGCCTGTTCATATCCTTTGACCATTTCTCAATTGGGGAATGGCTTGTATTCCAAGATTATTTTTGATCTTCTTTGCAAGTAAACAGAAAGGGGAAAGCCAAGAGAATAAATGTCCTTAGGTGAATCTGTATCACTATCCACTTTAATTCTTTTTTTCAAATTTCTGACTTTTATATATGGATGGAAGCAAACAATTTAATACTTTCAGCTGAATTCTACATTTAGATGGATACTACATGCTCACTCAAGATATAAATTTTGCTATGATAATGGGTGTGCTAGAGCCAGCTCTAACCAGCTTGAGAAAAACCATTGTTAAATTTCCTGTGTGACCGTTTACATCTTAGAAATTGACGATTGATACAAATCATGGCTAAGCTTGTTGTTTTGTTGATTGTCTAGACTTAAGAAAGTATTAATAATGCAGATTAAACTTAGTGTGCATACATTTTTTTCTCCCTTGACCTCCAGCCCAGTTGTTAAACATTAGCCAGCATATCTCTGTTGTTGTTTAGTCATGCCCAACTCTTCATGACCCCATTTAGAGTTTTCTTGGCAAAGATACTGGAGTGGTTTGCCATTTCCTTCTCCAGCTCATTTTACAGATGTGGAAACTGAGGCAAACTGGGTTAAGTGATTTGCCCAGGGTCACATAGCTAAGAAATGCCTGAGGCCAAATTTGAACTCAGGAAGATGAGTCTTCCTGATTTCAGGCCCAGCACTCCATCTGCTGCGCCACCTAGCTGCCCCAGCCCATCTCTGTATTGCTCCTTAAATATTGCTTGAACTCAAAATGTATATAGTAGAATGAATTAATCACCAGACTAGAGGCCTGGTGACCAGAGGCCAACAACAACAATAATAATAATGATAGTAATAATTGGCATTTATATAGCACTTTAAGGTTTGCAAAATCCTTTACATACACTGTCTCATTTGAACCTCACAACATCCCTGACTATAAAACTCTATACATCTTTTGTACAAATAAATAAAGGAGTATCATTCTTGATGGAGAATTATTCTATCTCATAATGATCTATGGACTGAAAATGTCCCAATGCTCAGTGCTAGTGTAGAATGGGAGAAGAATGCAGGAAGAATAGATGCTTTATCCAAAGGCTTCCAACCATGCCTGCCCCATTTGGTGTCAGAGCACTGCTTTGCATGTCTTTTGCTACAAAATGTGTCTCAAAGTTTCCCCTCCTTAGGTAGGGGAAGCTTAGGTAGCTTCATTCTTAATATAACTCTCCAGGAAAAAAAACAGATAACTACCCTTTTCTCCCCACTTTTTTTCCTTGGTGGTTGGTTTCAGGAATGAAGGAAGTAGAAGTCAGAGTAGGGAGTTCCAAGTGAGAAACTTCCCCTATCAATGTGGCATGGCACCTTCACTGAAAAGTCTTACAGATTTGCCACTCACATGCCAATACATGTTAGAGGCAAAACTTGAAACCGGATCTTCCAGGCTCTAAGGGCATTTCTCTATAATACTCCACACTTCCTCTCTCTATTAATGAATATACTCATTGAAAATGAGATGCTGATCAGAGAATGATGTCTAGTGGACAGATGTCCACATTATAGAAGTTGTGCCATGGCTGTCACTGTAAGCATATTCTTAATATAGTTCAAAGGGCTAAGGATATGCAAATATTTAACAGCAAGAGATTGTCTCAGCTCTCGTGTCAGTTATAGAACTCTGACTGGTTGATGAAAAATCAGCCTAGAGCCTCTGACTGTACTATTTTTGTTCTGAAAAGAACAAGATGATTAATCCAATACCTCTGATGTGAGCAAAATATACTGAAAGAAATTTGCATTATTAATTGAACACCCCTTCACTAATAGCAGTATCTTAGCTAGGTGGCTCAGTGGATAAAGTGCCGGACCAGGAAGACCTGAGTCAAATCTGGTCTCAGACATTAGATGTGTGACCCTGGGTAAGTCACTTAACCTGTTTGCCTTAATCCACTGAAGAAGGAAAGGGCATGTGGATTTGCCAAGAAAACTCCAATGGACAGTATGATCCATGGGGTCACAAAGAATTGGATGTGACTGATTGACTGAACAATAACAACTGAAATCTCATCATGTCATGGTGCTGACTCTGGGTTATCAAATACCATAACAATGGAGCACAGGCTTAGACGAGTCTTATCAAACTGGAAAAGCTTTGAGTACTAGCCTGGTGAAGGAATTCAAGACTAGCACTTGGCCAAGTCTGAAAAGATTCATCATTCATTAATGATGGCTACTCAGTAGATGATGAATGTTTTGGCTTTAGCAACTCATAAAGACAATCTCCTAAGACATGGAAAGGCCTATGATCTTGATTGGTGGAGTGACAACCCACTACACAAATGAAGTCATGGATCCTTTGAAGTATTTTTGAATGATATATTCTGACCCCTATTGAGGATAAATATGTGGTAGGAGATACCTGTCATAAGTCCAGACTGATTATGACAATAAAATTTTCCCTTTTTTCAGTTCCAATTAAACTCAACTAATTACCATTTTTATATTGCTAGAGATTATCCCTGACAATATGAATGGCTTCATATTATGGCTCTTGAAAAAAGAAGGAACTAATCTTATCACTTATCAGATAGGATTTGAATTTCACCAGGAGATCATAAAAATAATTTAAAATGATAAAGAAATATGTTGTCTATCTACCAAGGAAAAGCATGTGCCTCAGAAGGAAAATCTAAGAGAAATTTTTCAGGGGGTACAGGTCAAAGAACAAATCATCAGCCAAATTACACAAAGAGGAACAATGATAGGTTTTTTTGAGCACAGGTCTGTTCTCTGAATTTGTTATGGAAACTCACTCAACATCTTCAGGTCTCAGATAAATTCTGAATAAACAGTACATGTTCTTATGGGAACAATGAAGACAATCTGTAACATCTGGTGTGGCTTTAAAAATAGCTCCTGTTCCTTAATAGACCTCACCAAAGATCAACGAATTTTTTTTCAAGTCTCCAGACCAAACTTGGATAGCACAGACTAATTCCACTGGATCCTGTGAGTCATGTTGCCATACTGTTTTGTAAGGAAAATATCTGTACCTAGGAAACAGATGTTAACAAACTATGGTGCTCTGGTCATAACCCTGGGTTACTAAGATCTTCATGTATGCCCCAAGCTTCATTTATAATCATTAAGAACCCCTTACTTATAATTACTTCTTATCGATCTCATACTATACATTTCTTTTTATCTGAGCAACACATCAGTTTAAAAGGGGAAAGCAGTCCTGAACTCAGAAACAAATTAGTCCATTTCCTCACAGGAGAAGAGAGTGTGTGCTTGACATTTCAAGATGACTGTCATTCAGAGCTGTGCTGGCTCAGGATGGGAATAACTTGTTGAGAACATATTTAGCCACATTATAGCTGAGAGGCAGTGTTTTGGAATAGTCTTTATTTCTTCAGTATGAGGAAGCTAGGGAACATTTTGTAATGCAGTAGTTGTTTGTGGACCGTCTTATCTGAGAAAAAATGATGAAGTTGGATTCTGCTAGAAGCCTTCTTTGGGGAATAGTTTTCTCTCACATCACAAATAGAAATGCCTTTGTGACTCAGAAGTGTTTCTTGGTGGAATCTCAGATTTGTAAAAGCACTTCAGAATAAACGTTCCAATACTTCTGCCCACCTAAATGCAATATAAATCATGACCAAACATGGTCATGGGATAGAAAGGATCACAGAAGATAAAATGGACAATTTTGAAAATACAAAATTGAAAAGGCTTTATATAAACTTCTTTATAAACTCAAGCTAAGGAAAAAAACTAACTAGGCAGGATATGAAGCACAGAATGAAAATGGCTGCTCATCATATGTGTTTTCCACAAGATTGCAGTGATACCGACATTCTCAGAATCCGTCCTCTTGATATTTGAATTGATTTTGTTATAGTATTTCTCTATGAAAAGTTTTAGGAAAATGAATTTTCTATCTTTGTTGGGCATTTGCTCAGTATTTCTTTGAATTTTGCTAATTTTATTCTTTTTCCTACTTATCACAGCAACCAGCCAATTATTATAGTAATCAGGACATATTGGATATGCTCAGACTACAGACACTAGCACCACTCACTTTTCCCTTCTCAAATAAGATCAGCTGTATTAAAGCCAATTCCACAAGAAGGAGGAGGAATTGTCTTTAATTTCATTGTGGATGCTCTTCACAGAGACCCCTAGAAGGGAGTAGGAGCCCCTTATCAATGACTGAGTTTTCCTAATTTTACTATTTGAAGGGATTAGTTGCATCAAGTCCTGAAACACTACAAAACCTCGTCAGGCAAATCCAGACCAACTTGAAAGAAAATAGTATAATCACACATAAAGTACATGAAAAATTGCTACTGCCCAGAAATGCAGTAGGCCATTGAGTAAGTGCATTAATATATAGAGCTATATCTATGTCTACGTAGTAATAACCATATATAAGACATAATAATAGTAATAATAACTAGCATTTACATAGCATTTCAATGTTTGCAAAGTACTTTACATATACTATTTCATTTGGTCCTCACACGAACTCTGTGAGGAAGGTGCTCTTGTTATCACCTTTTTACATATGAGGAATCTGAGTTGAAAGAGATTAAGTGCCTTGGCCAGCTAGTAAGTATCTGAGGTAGGAGTCAAATTCAGGTCTTCTTAAAACTAAGTCTGGCTCTCTATCCACTCTACCATCAGGCTTCTGCAAACTACATAGACATATTAGACAGGTATGCGGATAGAGAATTAACTGGGTGCAGGTTCGAGTTGGGGGGCTGGGCACAGTACTTAGGAAATTACCCAGTAATTTAAGTGATCTTATACTGCTTGCTGTCACAAAAGTCACTTTCTTTAACACAGTATTTTGATGATGTTTTAGTAAGTAAAGTGAGTAAAAGAACACCACATTTTGGAAGTATCAAAATTGCATAGGGTAATAAAATAGAAATATTCATGAAAATTGGCTACAGTATATTACCAATGATGACTTTCACTAAATCAGTATGAAAAGGCAATATGGAAAGTGGATATGAATGGAAAAGAAGATGGGCTGGTCATATGTTAAGAATGAAAGTCAACAATTCGGACAGGATAAGCATGACAATGGGAACTTGGGGAAAAGAAAAGTCTCAGTATATAGGAGACAGAGGCATTTCCAGGAAGCTGTGGCTCCCTCTTTTATATCACTCTGCCTAAAGTGGCTCCATCCTTTTTTCCTCAGTAAAAACGGAGTCTCCATTTGAGACTCAGTGAAGTGAAACCCTTAAGGCATGCCCTAGTTATTTTTTTTTTTTTTTGCTTTTTAGAATCACTTGAAGCATAATAAATTTTGTTCCATCTTCAAGTTTGTATCTGTTTAAAATGTTTCTTGCATGTAGCAAAGGCTTAGGCTTTATGTTCTTAGTCATTTTTCCACTCCCTTTTGTTTTAGTGGAAAATTTAATTCTTTTACATTTATGGTTATTCTTGTTCAGTTTATGTTTTCTTTCATTAAATCTTGACATCAGAGATTTTTTTCTGGCTACTCTTTTAAACCAGCACTTAGTCTTTGCAGTTTATTTCTTTCACTAATCATTCACTAATCAAACTGAAGTCACCACCAATGTCTTCCAAGTTTCCTTCCTCACTCCTTTACTCTGCCTTTTTGTCTAATCCTTTGCACTTTAAATTACTAAGCTTATTTTTAGTCTGTCTTTCCCTCTGACTATTTCTGTATTTCTGTCTATGTCTGTCTGTCTCTATCTGAAAACATGTTTTTCCTGGGAGCTTCATTCCCAAAAATATTCATTCATGCATGTAGGAGGCAATGATAACAGTATGATGCAAAGAGCTTGTGACCAAATTTAATAGATCTAGTGTGATGCCACAACTTTTCAGACTCCACCACACCATCCTAAGGCCAGAAACCCATGCTCCTGAGCATATTTCCCCAGCCACCTCAATCTATTCAACCTCAGCACTAGCCAGTCACGAGAGCTATGACACCCTCCGTCCCTACTCTGGGTAGAAGGTAGTGCCAAGAAGTATATCCCCTACTCAGAGACTGTGGCTTCCTGCAGTTCTAACTCTCCCCAATTAGAAGCCATCACAAAGTCCTCATTGCAGCCCACCATGGACCCATTATGCTTATAATTTGTTCTGTTTTGTGTGAAGAGCCAACTCTTCTTCTTGACAAGGCAATCCCATTTTACATGCATCCCTGATCCCCTTCCAAATAATTTCCTCTATCCACTTGACTGTACTAACATCCCCGCTCCCTTTCTTATCTTCACTGTGTCCCTATCAACTGGCTACTTCCCTACTGCCTACAAACCCAACCATGTCTTTGCCATTCTTAAAAAGTCACTTGATTCTACCATCTCTACTCTCTACTGTCCCATCTCTCTCTTCTCAATTAAACTTATTTAGAAAGAAATGACTCCACCTCCTCTCCTTTTACTCTCTCATGGAACCTGTTCAGTCTGGCTTCTAAACTCATCATCCTACTGTACCTACTCTCCCCAAAATTACCAGTGATCTCTTAACTGCTAAATCTGATGGCCTTTTTTTTTAGTCTTCACCTTTTTTGAGGATTTTGTTGTTCACTTTCTCCCCTCTAGGTTTAAGTGATACTGCCCTCTCTTGGTTTTCCTGTTACCTGTGTGACCACTTCTCAATCTCCTTTCCTGGATCTTCATCCAAGGCATGCCCAGCTCATTGTGAGTGTCTGATGAGGGTCTCTTTTCCATCCATACTATGTCCTTTAGGGGTTTTTATCAAATCCCATGGATTCAACCATCATCTCCAAGAAGATTCTCAGATGCATTTATCTAACCCTAACAATTTTCCTGGCCTCTAGTCTAATATTACCAATTGCCTATTGAACATTTCAAATTGGATTTCATGTCAATATTTCAACCTCAATATGGCCAAAATAGAACACATTACCTTTCCCCTTCAAAACCTCTGCTCTTTCCAGCTTCCCTTTTTCTGTCAAGATTACCACCATCACATCAGTCACCCAGGTTTACAATCTCTGTGTCACCCCTGACTCCTCACTCTTTTCATCCCATTTGTAGCTAGGTTTTGTCATTTTTAACCTTCACAACATCTTTTACATGTCTTCTTCCTCTCCGTTCACATAACCGCCAGCCAGTGGCAGGTCCTTATCACCTCATTGCCAGGAATAGTGCACGGTCTTGCTGGTTGTTCTCCCTGCCTCAAGTCTCTCCCTACTCTAGTACATATTCCACTCAGCTGCTGAAGTAATCTTCCTAAAGTAAAAATCTTACCAAGCAACCCCCACCCTTACTCAGAAAAACTCCAGTGACTCCCTATTACTTCCAGGATCAAATATAAAATCCTCTTTGGTTTTTAAAGCCCTTCACAACCCGTCCTCTTCCTACCTTTCTCATTTTCTTATATTTCACCCCATTCTGCGTACTCTACACTTCAGCAACACTAACCTTCTTGCTGCTCTTTGTGAAAGGCTCTCTATTTTTGTGCCTTTTCACCGAGTATTTCCTAGTCCTGGCAGATTCTGAGCTCTAATGAGAGGTTTTGTTCCTTCAAAAAGCTTTTTAAGTTTTATGTACTTGAAATTATCTATTCGATCTTTTATGATGACCTCTATCCCTTGTTTGGCTAAGAATTCTCCCTCTAGGTAGAGCTGCAAAAGGTACCTCCCATTCTCTAGCTTAGGCTGTGATCTTTTCTATTGAGATTGCCGAAACATTTGCAATTTATTGTGCTACATGGCGGATTTTGGTGGAAAAATGAATTCTGTTCTGGCCATGTTGAGTTTAAGCCACCTAAGGGACATCTTGGTGGAGTCCATCAATAAACATCTATTAAGTACCTCAGATACAATAGGTAATGTTCTGAGCACTGGAGTTACAAACAGGCAGTTAATGATGAGACAAGGGAATGGACTAACAATAAGTCTTTCCACTAATAGTTCGTCTTTTGGGGTTGATCAAATACTGACTGTGTTTGCTTTCCTCTGAATTTTGCTAAACTAGTTTATTCCATATATCTATATTTCTTTTTTTGAAACTAGTACCAAAGTAGTTTTGATTATTGGGGGGGTGAGTAGAGAAGAGTGAAGCAGGATCTAGATATGTGACTCATCTTTGAACATATCTTGGGGTACTGAGAGGTTAAGTGATTTCCTCATGGTTACACAGCTAGCATATATCAGATTCAGGATTTGAACCCAGGTATTTTTGCCTACAAGGTTAGCCCTCCATCTACTACTCCATGCTGCTTCTCTGTTTTGATGAATTTACTTTGAGATGTAGTAATTCTATGTCCCTTTCATTAGTACTTTTTTTCAATATTTCTCTTGAAACTCTTGGCCTTGTGTTCCTCCAGATGAATTATTATCACTATCAGTATTATTATTATTATTATATCTAATTTGATAGAGTGATACCTTACTAATCTGATTGCTACTTTATGACTAGCTACTTTGGACATGTCAAGTCAACATGTATATATTGAGTGCCTACTATGTGCCAGGCACTGTGCTAGGTACTGGGGAATTGTGAAATACTGTTAAAACTTTTGCAAAAAAAAAATAGAAGCTATTAAGAAACTCTACATAAGCTTTCTCAAGGAAACCTTGAACTTCCCTACCTGCCAGCAAAGGGCTGTAATGGACAGCTGATCTTCCCAGGGGCTCCAACAAGGTTCACACATTTTCCATTTGCTTCCACAAAATACTAAACGGGCAAAGTGAGAAACTGTGAACTGGAAATCTAGTGAGTTATCTTTTTTTCCTCTCCAAAAAGAACAGTGGTCTGAAGGACATAAGCCTTTAAAGAGACAGGAGACAAACAGCTGGACTGAATGAAAGCAGACTAAATGTAGTTAATGACCGTTGGCAGAATAATTTGAAACCCTGACAAAGTTATCTTACCACTTCTAAAAAAGTACACAAAGTAAAATCCTAACAAGTCACCTGGTCTGTTAGGCCTGAGTTTCTCACTGCAAAGTTCTTCAGCCAAATTGGGCTTCTTGCCATTTCTCGCAGTCAACAATCTATTTCCTCCTCAATATTTTTGCACCAGCTATAATGTTTTGTTGTCATTCAGTCATTTTTCAGTCGTGTCCTGCTCTTTATGATCCCATTCGGGGTTTTCCTGACAAAGATACTGGAGTGGTGTGCCATTTCCTTCTCTAAGCTTTAATGTATTCTCTATTTAAATCTCTGTTGGGGCAGCTAAGCAGCACAGGCAAGACACTTAACCTTGTTTGCCTCAGTTCCTCATCTATAAAATGAGCTGGAGAAGGAAATGCAAATCACCCCAGTATCTTTGCCAAGAACAAAAACAAACTTCTCTCTGTTCTTTAGATTCTATAGTTTCCTTTAAAGCTCAGCTCAAGCATCACCTATTCAGGAGTGGAGAACCTGTGGCCTTGAGGCCACATGTGGCCCTCTAGGTCCTCAAATGAGGCCCAAATCCAAAGGATTCTATCAAAGGGCCATACTTGAAGACCTAGAGGGCCACATGTGGCCTCAAGGCCATAGGTTCCTCCCCCCCGAATGAAGTCTTTCTGGTTCCCCCAAAATTATCTTACTGTATATATTTTGTATGTACTTACATGTATATACATTGTCTTCTCTTATAGAATACGGTAAATTCCTTGGGGACATGAACTATTCTATTTTGTTCTCTGTATCCCTAGGGCCCACCAAACATAGTGTCTGGCATATATTAAATACTTCATAAATCTTCACTCATTGATTGAAAGCACCCCAGCATAAAATACCATGCTAAGATGCCAAATATGGGGAATGTCTAACTAACTCTGATTCATCTATAGAAACAAATTCTATCAGGCCTATTCTGTTCTATTACCTCCAGAGGTATTGGCATCCAGTTAAAAAAACCTTTGGTTCAGAAATAAAAGTAGGAAGCTGTGAAAACAGGATCAATTTAGGGTCATGTAATGGAAAGAACAACAGGTTCCTCTCACGGTTCTGCTATTTAATACTTATATGACTTTGGACAAGTCACCTAACTTTACTCATTTGTAAAATGAAAGGATTGGACTGGAGAGTTTTTAAGTTCCAGTCTATCTCTAAGTTCTATGAATTACCCTGGGGCAGACTCTCAGGCACAATGGTTACTATTAAAAAAATATCTCAATGATTAAAAGAATAACCTTTAAATATTTAGAAAATTCGTTTATATGTATCAGGGAAAATAGATATTACTATAGGTGTCATGTGTAGGCCATAGTTCCCCAGTTTAGTGATTAAAATAACATAGGATGGAGAATTGGTAGCTGTTTAGAGATTGTATAGTTGAATACCCTCATTTTGAAGAATGAGGATGAGGAAATTGCAGCCCCAAGGTGTTAAGTGATTTTGCCAAAAGCCAGTTAGTCATGACAGTTAAAAACAGCATAAGTAAATTTACTCCGTTTCATCATTCCATAGATTGGATTTTTCATATCAGACTTATTCTTTATGAAACTAAACTGGTAGTTATTAAATGATTTGTGCTTTTATGGCATTTGCAAATCAATTTTGTCTCAATTTTATCCAGTATTTTTTCAAAGGCACGCTACCAACAAAAACTTTTACACCACAAGTGTCATTAAAGAGATCATCAAATATTCAACTTACAATAGCCCATATATAGAAACAAATACTGTCAGCATTGCTCCATTCCACCATCTGGAAATCCTCCTTGTTCTAAAATCGGGAAAGAGCAACACAAAAGAAGCTGACGCCTGCCTCACAGACACATGGCAGCTGGGTGGGAAATAGGACAGCTGCTTCTCCTCCCCAAGCTCGCAGCTCCTGTCTGTTCTTCCTTTTTCCTTTTGTATATGCAGTCAGTCCTGGCTCCTGAAACATTGGCTTTGGAGGTTTTAAAACCAACCAGAAGACTCCTTGCCAATACACAGGACCAGCATATCCCCTACGCCAAATCATACACAGGCAAAGTAGGCTCAACAAGCTTCCACACATGGCTGGATTTGAAGCAGTCCAAGAAATATCTGTACATACAGCTTTATAACCTCCCAAAAAGGGAAAATCTGAGCATGCTCTAAGAACTTCATTCTTATTGGCCAGGTCCCCCATTACAGAAAGTGATGGTATGGACATGTGTGTGTGTGTGTGTGTGTATGTGTGTGTGTGTGTGTACCCCAACCGGATTATAAACTCATTGTGGACAAAGACCATATATTATATTTCCTTTGTACCTTAGGGGCTAGATCTCTGCCAAAGGAATTTAAGGCAAAAGGAGTACCCATGAAAATGAATGATGCTTATTAGGGGGTAAGCAAGATGGATAGGGAGGGAAGAGGAGAAGATTAATGATATGGGGAAAGTGTGAAAAATTATAGCCAGAATTTGGGTCAAGATCAGGTACAGTGTGTCTGAAGGAGTAACAGATGACAAAAGAACTCATGATAAAATTTAAAAATGGACAACTAGGAAATAGATCAGTAAAAATTACAATAAGGCTCTGCTAGTTTGTGGATGGTTGTCTTCGTAGTATAGAAGAATAGTATAGAATGATGAAATTGAGGCTTCTGAAAGTTCGACAACTTGTACTGAAGTTGCTGAGGTTGACAGTGGGAGATTACATGGGGAGGAAAAATGTGAACTAGATGTCAAGATCATTTAGAAAGGTGGGACTCAGTTGTAGAGTGGGAGAGAGGAGAAGACAAAAAAGTAAATTAATGAAGGGGATGGCAAAGATGTAGTTCATGGACATCACATGATTGAAAAATAGAGGGAAAGTGGTGGATCTATGGCCAGACAGTGACCCTAGGAATTAAGAAGTTTAATTTCCCATTCCCCTCAGCCTTACAGAGAGCAATGGAGTAGGTAAAAACTCCATGAAAGGATGCAGCAAGAAATATGGTATATATGGGGAAGGAATATTTATATTAAAATGAGGAGATAGAGGGAAAAGGTGAGAAATAAGTCTCTATCTAATAAATGGAATTTTGCTTATGTTGGAATGGGCAATCCAAAGGACATGAGGGAATGGTAGCAGGGAGAGAGGGGGAAGAACTAAAGGACAGAAGAGGCAAAGTAGAATAAATATGAACTATATTGGATGAGTTTGGTAGAGACAACTGAGCCAAGAATTCTGGTCAAGAAGGGTGTCGGTATATAAAACAAAGGTGGAAGCTATGTTTAGGGGGAAAGATAAGAGACACATATTAGAAATAGAATCCTATTTCACACAGTTACAGGAAGAATCAGCTTTTCTTTTACATTCACAGTTCTTTAACAGAAAAGGGGAATAAGAAGCTGCAATTCTCCTTGTGATGAAATTGTTAAGAAATGTTGTGCTGCTTGGTTTGCTTAGCATATCAGCAACATAATTCTCATTATGAGTTACTCCTTTGGTAACTCAAAAGCTGATTGAAACTTTAATTATCAGATAGTTGAACAAATATGTTTATTCTATTTAAATAAAATTAATGGTATTGCTTTCCTTTGAGTATTAGACACTTTAAGACTACAATATTTAAATATGGTAGATATCCAATAGTTGTTGAATGGATTATAGAAAAATATTTAATAAAACATAAAATGGAAACATATTTTTTAAAAAACATTTAAACTATATTTAGGAAAAGAGGAGGCTCAAAGGAGGGTTATCAACACTGCTCAGGATGCATGGGACAATGCTAATTGACCTTTTTTTTGCAAATTTCCTTAGGGTGGCAATACCTCTGAAGAAAGAAAAGCTACCAAATTCTAATTTTGTTTCTTTGCTTTCTACCAAGAAGAAAACCTGGAAAAGACAATAAAACTGGCTAATGTGGAATAGTTAGCTTGGGTTTTGTCTCTCTGTGAGTTTCTGGGTATCTCAACAACTCCTCCCCACTTTCTATGGAATCTAGTTTGTGGTTTGTCCTTCATTCTTGAAGCGGACCATGACATCAGGGAGGTGGTGACATGACTTGCAGTTGACTTTGATTTTGAATGAGGGAGGACTGTGCAAAGTCACCAGCCTCACCTTCTCCTCCAGAGCCATCTGGGTCCAGTGGCCTGATAATGATCAGGACAACTGGAGAAGGCCCAGGATGCAGTGGGAGACCTTGGCCCTTTCAAGCTAAGGTCTTTTCATGTTCTAGCTTGGTCAATATAGACAGACAATTTTGTCTCTTCCCCCTTCCTTTCCAGTTTAAAACCCTTTTGATTAGATTTTCTAGATACCAGATAAACATATTCTTACTGTCTTTTGTAGGTTCATAGGATAACAGATTTTGAACTGAAAGGGACCTTAGAGGCCAGGCCAAGTCTGTTATTTTATAGATGATAAAAATGAGGTCCAGAGAAATTGAGTGTCTTGCCAGCATAACTAGGTTAGTAAGTGTGTGAGGTAGTATTAGGATTCGGGTCTTCCTGACTCCAAATCCACTACACCAACATTATCTAATCCAATTTAAAAAGTTAGCTAAAAGCCTACTATCACACACTGTGAACTGGTGACACAAAACCAGAAATACAATAGTCCCTGTCCCAAACGCTTACATTCTGTTGAGGGAAAATATGATATACTCGAAGGAGCAAAAACAATACATAAGAAAAAATAGCAAGTAATTTCAGTGGGATACAGGGTGGAGTACTGACAACTGGGGGCCTCTTGTAGGAGGAAAACGGGTCTCTTGCAGAAGGTGACACTTAATGGGATTCCCGCGGACACAGATAAGGGGTGAGAGTAAGGTGGGAACTGAGCCCATGGGATGATCCCCTACCCCCACTGCCACCTCATTCTGTAGGAACCTCAATACTACTCACTTTCTGAGTTGTTTCACTCACTCCAACCTGCTTCCGCAGTAGTAGTCCTAAGTTCCAGGAGATAGACCATCACCATATGGTAATTTAAATTAATTTACCATCTTAAATATATTCCCCCCTACTCACCACTCTAGGTATTGATTCCTCACCAATGCACTTTCTTTATATAACCAGTCACTTTACAGTAATGACACTTTCAAATCATAAAAATAACCACTTACTTAACAGTAAGGCAACAGTAACCTCACAGATATTAATATATATTAAAACAAACACGTAAATAGTAAAATACAGCACAAGCTACCTGTAAATCTGGGTCACAGTCTCCCACTAATGCACTTAATATTTGAGGAAGAATGGAGACACACTCATAGGAACTTGATAGGGAAGTACATGAAGGAAAAATTGCATGTGTTTGTGATAATGCGTAACTCTGGCATGTAGGCTCTGATGTCCATTCAGAACATCTGCATCACATGAAACTGGGTCTCTGTTTACTACTGTCTATTGATCCTCACCTTTCTTTAGCTGGTCAAATATTTTTCACTTGGGTACTTACATGTAGCATTTAAAAATCTCTTTCAATTCACAATCATCTTTAAATGGGCATTTAGAAAATGATAACTCTTAATGTGAATAGTGGTTCCCTATAAGTCAGAGAATTTGCAAAGTTTAACAGACTTGCTATCTCTATGCTATTTCAGACCAGACCAGCAAATTATTCACTCACCTGGGTATCCTATGGTCTAATCAGAACAGAAATCATAGCAATACAACTTAAGCTGACTCTTTTTTTAAATATATACTATACTTTCACAAACATTTATTATTTCTCCCTCCCACTACCACCCCAATTAAAAAATTTAAAAAGAAAAAGAACAATTTCCACAACAAATATGCGTAGTTCCACAACACAAATTCTGAAACTGGCCATGTCTAAAAATGTGTATCTTATTCTGCTTTCTAAAACCACTACTTCTCTGGCAGGAGTTGGGTGGCATGTTTCACCTTTATTCTTTTGGATGTGTAATTGATCAGAGTTCTAAAGTCTTTCAAAATTATTTTTCTCTAAAACATTGTCGTTCAAAAGGTTCTCCTAGTTTTGTTCACTTCTTTCTGTATCAGTTCATTGATTTTACCCCAGTTAACCAGAAATAGTCCATTTTATCATTTCCTATGGTACAATAATATTCCATTACATTCATATATCATAATTTATTTAACTCTCTCCCAAAATATGGATGTCTCCTTAGTTTCCTGTTTGGGGCTCCTATGAAAAGAGCTGCTATAAATGTTTCTTTTACATATGGGTAGTTTTCCCTTTTTTAATCTTTGGGGTATAGGCCTTCTAGAAATATAGCTGGGAAAAAAAGTTAAACACAGGTTAGTAACTTTTAGGACATAGCTCCAAATTGCTTTCCAGAATTGTTGAACCAATTCACAGCTACACCTATGGTATTTTCCTGCATGCCTTCAAAATTTTTCATCCTCCTCTTTTGTCATCATTATCAAGCTAATGAGTGTGAAGTAGAACCTTGGGGTTGTCTTAATTTGCATTCTTTAATTATTAGTGATTTGGAGTGTTTTTTTCATACAATTATTGATAGCTTGGATTTCTTCCTCTAATACATATTAAGTTGACTTTTGAAGCAAGGCAAATAGGCCTAGCCAGTTCACCAGCATATAAAGTAACTGCAAAGTCTGTTTTCTCTCCTTTCCCTCCTCAAACCAGAGGTGCAATAGGCACTTTACGAAAAGCTTCATCTTTTGCCAGTTCTAAATACTGCTGAAATATAATAACTGTCTCTGAAGCTCCTGGCCAGTGAAATCATTCTTTCTACCACAAAGTAGGAACACTCGGCTGAAGCCTTCTGTCAGATGATGGCTTCTATATGCCACAGCTCCCAGAAGAGGGGCTCTTCAGCCCTCTGTTGGGATTTTAATTCTCCTCTGGTTCCTATATCTCTAAGGTCCTTATCCTAGCTTAAGTGAGACCCTACTCTTTCAGAGACTCACCTTTCACTTAAAAGGAAACAACTACCCTCTATGAAATCTGTCATTCTTTTAAAATCATAACCACATCTCTAAGTGTCTATGGTTCATTACTTTTTAGTTTTATCTTCTTTAGTAATTAAACAGTTATATGAAAATCATCTGAGGTACCATAATCCCCTGCAGCTACACATGAGTCCTCAATGTAATCCAACCTTATATCTTATCTCTTTGAACCTGTACTTATTGTAATTCATATTTTGCCATTTTGTAATAAATAAAAGTTTTTGCTGCCTCTTTAAGACATCAAACTCATCATACCCTAGCAAGGTATTATTCTGTATTGTTCAAAAGAATATTGAAGTCTTTATATTCATGCCACAGTTCATTTTCTGCCCCAAACATCGCAAATCACATATGACTGCTTTGTTTCTTTATATATTACCGGTTTTTATTAAAATCAAGTTATTTATCTATACCTTTAAGTCATTCAAATGAATGTGGCAGCAACATCTTACATCCTTTAATGGTTTAAGTCTTTTCTTTTACATAAATAAAAATACTTTTTTGTCCCTTTAGTGACTAAACTGAACCATATGAAGAGGACCTCAGAGGGATAGTATACTACATATTCATAATACAACCTTGACCTGTGAACTAAAGAATTGAAAAATTCTGTAAAGTTTTAATTCTCTGATGATACCATATTCCTTAGGAAATAACAGAATCTCCTATCATCATCATCAAATTAAAGTTTACCATATACTTTCCTCACAATAGATCTGAAATACAGATAGTACGTGTCTTATTAACCTCATTTTATAGAGGTGGAAAATGAGGCTCCAAAGAAGACAAATGAGTCGCCACAATTAGCATAGCATAGTATGGAGCTGGTTCTCAAAGACAGCTTGCCTGCTTCTAGGTCTAATATTTTTGCTATTATATCACTTCTCTCCTAAATTCTCTTCTTATTGAAGTGGAAGTACTTGGTAAATCCATATGTTGTTATTTGTAAATGGCCTGCTGTCATTGTTATTAATATTATAAAAACCACTTATATGTTATACTCCCATAAACCCTTGGGACTCACACCCTCAACTTTGAGAAACTCATCTAGGATGAGTTGGCTATGGGAAGAAAGGCAACATGGGCTATTCAGTTCACTTTGATTCAGTTCAACTTAGCAAACATTTATTAAATGTGTATTATGTTCAAGGTGGGACAGCTAGGTGGGGCAGCTGTGGATAGAGTGCTGGGCCTGAAGTAAGGAAGATTTATCTTCCTGAGTTCAAAATCTGGCCTCAAACACTCACTAGCTGTGTGACCCTGGGCAAGTCACTTAATCCAGTTTGCTTCAGTTTCCTTATCTGTAAAATGAACTGGAAAAGGAAATGGCAAATCGCTCCAGTATCTTTGCCAAAAAACAAACAAATAAACTAAAAATGGGGTCATGAAGAGTCAGATACAACTGAAAAAATGACTGAACAACTAAAATATTCAATGTACTGAGGACACTAAGCAAAAACAAAAAAATACTCTTGGCCTCAGAGAAGCTTGCATTCTACTGGAAATGCAAACATCCACACAAATAAATAGTACAAAATAATTTGAGACAGGAGAAAACCCTACTGACTGGAGTCATAGGAAAGATTTAATGCAGCGTATGAAATTTTAGTCTCTATTCCTCAAAGCAATGTAAGGATTCTAAAGATGCAGAGACGAGAAAGGAGCACATTCCTGGCATGGGAGACTGCCTGAATGAAAACAGTGAGAGAAGAAATAGAATGCAGAGCTCAGGAAATAATAATAGGCCAGTATGGCTGGAATACAGATGATATAAAAGGGACTAGGTAATATGAGATAGAACAAAAAGGTAGTTAGTTGCAAGTCAGGTACTTGAGGGTTTTAAAAGGTAGGCTTAGGAAGGTCTGTTTTATCTTAGAAGTAAAAAGACCATTGCTGATTTCTGAGCAGGGAACTTGCAGTCAGAAGAAATAAAGTAATGTTTGCAGAAAAAAATGGTCTTTTGAGAATATGCTACAGATGATTATGATAGATTGTTTTGTGATATAGAGCTTCTCGTTCAATCATTTTCAGTCATATCTGATTCTTTGTGACCCCATTTGGGATTTTCTTGGCAAAGGTACTAGAGTGGTTTGCCATTTCATTTTGCAGCTCATTTTTACTGGTGCGGAAACTGAGGAAAAGTAACTTGGCCGGGTTCATAGAGCTAATAATGTCTGAGGCCAGATTTGAACTAAGGAAGATGAATCTTCCTGACTCCAGGTGAGGCACTCTATCCACTGTACCATCTAACTGCCTAGATTTACAGATGAGGAAACTGAGGCAAAGAGAGTTAAGTGACTTGCCCAGGGTCACACAACTAGGGAGTGTCTGAGGCTGGAATTGAACTCAGATCTTTCTGACTCCAGGTCAGGCTTTCTATCTATAGATCAGAAAACCGTCATTAAGGCAAGAAGGACTTTAACTTTCAGTCCTCTGAAACAACCTGGTGCAGTGAGAAACGATCTGGACCTGTGGTCAAGAGACTAAGGTTTACATCTCAGTCCTGACAGTCACTAGTCATGTGAATTTAGGCAAGTCACCTTGCTGAGACTCAATTTCCTTACCCTTAAAATGGAAGTAGGGAAAGCTATGTGGTGCAGTGGATAGAACACTGAATAATGACAATAAGACACTTGCTAAGCGCTACTTCATGGAGCATTTAGACCTACAGTCTCCCATAGATTATCCTGGCCATCTTCACTGCTCTTAGGGGAACGGAGAAAAAGACAGAGAAAGGAGTCGTATCTTGGATCCTCCAGGACTAGCTTTGCAACAACTGGAAAAAACAGCAGAAGAAGCATGGGAGATTGGATTGATCTCCCTACCTATAATGTTCATACAATTTGAAGATCTTCTCCACCCCTTAATAGGCTGACCTGCTTAAGTCACATGGAAGCCCAAGTCACATGAGTTTGAATGACATGAGTCTTGGTCACGAGGGTTGTGATGCCCTCTGACCCTGAAGAAGTGTATATATACTCAGAGGTTAGCATTTTGCTTTGGGGCTCACTCATGGGAAGAGTGTTCGTGTGATGTGGCCAGCTGAGACTCTGGGTAGCCATTAAGGAGCCCCCCGGCTTTGAAAAACCCAGATGTTGGTGCTTCTCTCTCTGGTAACTATGTATGTATTGCTTTTGGTCAGACAGTTGGAAACCCTGTCTGTTGGTCTTTGCTGTTTATATTTGTAATTTCTGTTTGTATTTTCTCTGAAGTTCAGGGTGCTGACTTTTCCCCTGAACTAAGTGAAATATATATATATATATATATATATATATATATATATATGTGTGTGTGTGTGTGTGTGTGTGTACACACACACACATATACACATATATGTATATATATGTTTGATTAAAGTAAGCTTGATGACCCCTTTAAAGTTGCTTTCCTTAGAAAAGCAGATCACAGAACCTGTGCTAACAGCCCTTCTATGTGCTGGTGTTACTAGCAGCTGCTAGTAACATTGTTGCTACACTACCCAACCTCCCCAAGGCTAGAGTTTCACGTCAGGGGCCCAGCCAATCCCACTGACTCAGCCTCTCATGCCTGCCACATCTCTTCATCCTAGTGCCTGCATCTTTTGTCCATCTTAGCCATCGCAGCTCACCAGACCAGCTCAGCTCCACCACCACTATTCAGAGCTCTCAGAAGTCCCCTCCAAAAGTCAAGCAAGATATAGGCCAAAAAAAGAGAGAGACCATTCTGCATACCCATATACAACATTTCGTAACTTGCTCCTCTTAACCAACTGAGCCCATCCATGCTGTCACGGTGCCTTTTGTAACCTAGCTACATTTGAAATTTTTTCATCTAGCAAGTCTGTGTGAGAGAGGGCTTGTTTAGGTCACATCAACATTTGAGAGACTCAAATTAAATGACAACAACAATGAAAACTGGAATAAGAAATAGGAGTCTTAAATTCTAGTCCAGAGTATCTGAATGTTATGAAGAAGTTTGTTTACTTCACTTTTTATATTTGGCAAATGGAGACAATATCTGATTCACAGGAATATTTTTTATTCTGTAATACTTCTTTTTTAAAAAATTGAGTGTTTGACAAAAAAAGAAAAAATTCACATTTATATTCATATTGTCTGTTTAATATGCAGAAATACCTTTAATTCCCGCAATTCTCCTCCTCCATACATTTCTGTTGCAGATATCAAAGTTGATATTATTCTGTCAGAAAATGTGATTGGGAGGGCTTACGTTTTTCTACCCTTGATAAAAAACACTAGACGTTGCTAGGATAACTGAGGTAGCTGATTAAGTTCTTCAAGCTTCAAAGAGAGATGACAAATAAACTACTGACATTCTTATTATCTTTCCTCACTCTCAAAAAATTTGTTTTTAAAGATGAGCACTTTGGGCCCTATTCTTATCTCTGCCTATTAATGTGTATCTTCAGCTTATTTTGATTATCACTAATTTCAAAGAAGGAATTACATCTTTTGCAGTTAGGTAGGCCTGGGGAATTTGTCCCTTTAATGATTCTTTAATTTGATAGAAGCTGATTCACCCTTCTGTTAAGCCATTTTGAGTGTTTCCAGCAGATTCTCTGCAACTACAGGCTTTAAAAAAATGTAAAAACTAAATAATGCCATCTGGTGGTGAACTATTGCACACCTGATTGTTTTTGCAGAAAATTCAGTATTTCTGATTTATTATAAGTAAAACAATAGTTTTGTTAATATAACATTTTAAAAGTAGCAGATTTTTTTTGACAGAGACAACCTCTCTAGCTGTGTCCTTGGTCCACCTGCCTCTCTCATTTCTTCTAGGACTTTGCCCTATCAACTATTCCCTCTGTCTCTCTCTCCATTCATGCCCCACTCTCCCCCACCTATTATGTTTTTCTCAATGCCTACAAAGATGGTCACCACTGCTCAGTCATTTTTCAGTTGTGTCTGACTCTTCATGACCCCATTTGAGGTTTTCTTGGCGAAGAAACTGAAGTGGTTTGCCATTTCCTTCTCCAGCTCATTTGACAGATAAGGAAACTGAGGCAAAGAGGGTTAAGTGACTTGCTTAGGTCACACAGCTAGTAAATGTCTAAGGCAGAATTTGAACTCAGGTCTTCCTGACTCTATACCCAGAGCTCTTCCTATCCGCTATGCCACCTAGCTGCCCTACAAAGATGGTCAGGTTTCTCCTAATCTTAAAAAAACCCTACTTGTGACCCTTCTATCACCTCAAGCATTAAGTCTCTTGAACACTGAACTTCTTATGAATTATCCATGCAATGTTTTCACTTTTCTTTTTTGTAGAGTGTGTGTGTTGCCCATGTGGCTAATGCCTATGTCTAACTATTGCTCTCAGGAAGGTCTGACTAAATATCTCAGGAATCTTGACCATCCCTCTCCAAAGGAGACTTCCATTGTTTCCTGAAAGGAAGCAGTAAAAGTGGCCAAAATAGTGTCATGATTGTTTTGGCCAGGCCTTCAGGAGGCATGGCCAAGACAGTGCCACACTTGTCAAAAACTCCATCACCTATGGACTGCTGAAACAGATAGCCTTCTAATTGGCCTCCAGGCCTTTAACTTACCCCCTCTCCAATCACTGTTTCACCCAGCTACCAAAATGATCTTCCTAAGAATAGGCCTAAGCATGTTACTTACTCTACTGATTTAAAACTTCAGGGACTCCTTATTCAATTTTTGATAACGTGCAAACTCTTCAGCTAAAAATTTAAGGTACGTCACAACCTGTGTCTAATCTGGCTTCCTAGCCTTGTTTCTTCTGCTTTTAGTCAATGTTCAAACCAAACTATACTAATGGCTAGTACCTGGCCTTCATATTCCTCTGTGCATTCACACAAGCCTTCCCCTTGTCAGGCCTTTTCCCTCCTCATTTCTGCTTTTCAAAATGTTTATCCTCCTTCAAGGCTTAGCTCAGGAGCTGCTACCTCTGTGACACCTTCCCTGATCCCCTTTTGCTGATGTTCTCTACCTCCTCAAATTACCTTGTGCCAAATGACTTATATACATCCTCAATTCGCAGTCCCCTCTCTAGTAGAGTGTAAGTTTCTTTAAAAGCAAGGACCATTTTCTTTCTGTTTCTGCATCCCGGCACCTAGTACGGGGCCTTGTACATAGAAGGTGTTTAAAAATGCTCTTTGTTGTTGCTTTTGTTGCTCCAATAGCATTGAGAGGTCATGAAGTCCACAAGTATTTACGTACCAGGCACTGTGTTAAGTGCTGGGAAAGAAAGACAAAAGTCGTCCTTATTCTCAAGGAACTCGCAGTCTGATGGGGGAGAAAACATGCAAACAACCATGGAAGAACAAGGTGTATACAGGGTAGACTGAAGATAACCAGGGGAGGGAAGGCACTAGTGTTCGTGGGGCTCAGGAAAGGTTTCTTGTAGCAGATGGGGTTTTAGCTGAGAGTGGAAGGGTTAGAACTGGCATACTCCACCTACAAATAATGACTTCAGGCAAGAGGCATTGGTGCTGTAGTGGAAAGAACGCTGGCTAAAGAATCATGAGATGGGTCTACTCAGCTGTAAATGTAGAAATTAAATTATATAATCGTAAAGGTTCCTTATCGATCTAACATTCTTGAGTGTGTTTTAGTTATCACAATGTCATCTGTGAATAGGAGCATGTAGAGAAGCTCACTAGCAATAACAACCTTTCTGTTCATTATGTGTTATACACAGGCCAGCTCATGACACATGCTGTGAAACACACCTATGTGAATCCTGCTATCTCCCTGCTTTATGTTTCACTTGATGTTGATCATAAAAAGCTTGCAAGATTTTAACATGTGTGTTGGACTCACTTTGAGGAAAGCTTTTAAGGCCTGCATTTTGCTTTATTAGTCAAATGTTAACATTTAGTCAATGCTTTTTGTGTGTGAGGTGACAAAGGAAGCACATGGGTTGATACTTGTTGATGCCTTTTTGTTAACTTCCGTAAACATTTCCATTCTTTTAGGATATTCCCCCATTTTAGGTTTCTTGCAAATCAATACCTAAGTCACTTTAAAATTATGTGGTATCCAGTGTAGGTTTCCTCTACAAATCCTTGGTAAGCTCCAGATGCCCTTCTTGAGTTAATCTTCTTAAGTACCATGGTCACCAAGTGAGATGATGCCGCTATCCTCACTGATGAGAAGAACCAGAAAAATGGCAGCATATCTATTTCATTTTACATCTTCATGTCACTGTGTTTGTAGTTTCACCTATAAAAGCTCTTGGGATGATCTGATTTAGCCAGCTCATGCAACCGGGGATCTACAGATTCATTTTTCCCTTGACTGATTAATATCTATAATGTGCCAAGTGTTGTATCTAGAGTTAAATTTTTTTTAAAAAAACCTTCATGAAGTAGAAACTATCTGTATAATCATTCTTGAGAATCTTTTTGATGTATAATTTTCAGGAATTCTGGTCTCCTAAAATGGAATTCCAAAGCATCATCATATAAGATTTGTTTACCCTACTAAACTGCTAGGCCCTTAGATACTATGACATTGGGTTTTACAATTCATCTTTATAGACATTGATTATCTGCTTTTAGGAATTAATAATAATAATAATAATAATAACAACTCTTATACCCACATCTATTGGCTTTTCAGAATAATTTTTCTTTCTTTTTCTTTTTTTTATTAATTTATTTATTTTTATTTTTCAACATTCACTTCAATAAGTTTTAAATTTTCTCCCTCTCTGGCCCCCCTCCCTTCCCAAGATGGCATGCAATTTGCTATAGGCTCTGCATATACATTCTTATTAAACATATTTTCACATTAATCATGTTGCATAGAAGAATTATAACAAATGAGAGAAACCATGAGAAAGAAAAACAAAACAAAAAAGAAAATAGTCTGCTTTGCTCTTCATTCTGACTCCATAGTTCTTTCTCTGGAAGTGGATGGCATTTTCCATCATGAGTCCTTCAGAACTGTTTTAGGTCCTTTCATTGCTGAGAAGGGCTAGTGTATCAAAATCAGTCATTGCACACTGTGGCTATTACTGTGTGCAATGTTCTCCTGGTTCTGCTCACTTCAGTTCATTTAAATCTTTCCAAGTTTTTCTGAGGTCTGCCTGTTCATCATTTCTTATAGCACTATAGTATTTTTATTACATTCATACACCACAACTTGTTCACCCATTCCCCAATTCATGGGCATCCCCTCAATTTCCAGTTCTTGGCCACTACAAAAAGAGCTGCTATAAATATTTTTGTACCTATGGATCCTTTTCCCATGTTTATGATCTCTTTGGGATACAGCCCTAGGGGCAGTATTGCTGGGTCAAAGGGTATGTACATTTTTATAGCCCTTTGGGCATAGTTTCCAATTGCTCTCCAGAATGATTGGATCAGCTCACAGCTCCACCAACAGTGTAACAGTGTTCCAAATTTTCCCACCTCTTCTCCAACATTTATCATTTTCTTGTTTTGTCATTTTAGCCAATCTGATAGGTGTGATGTGGTACCTCAGAGTTCTTTTGATTTGGATCTCTCTAATCAGTAGTGATTTAGAGCATTTTTCATTTGACTATAGATAGCTTTAATTTCTTCCTCTGAAAACTGCCTATTCATATCCTTTGACCATTTATCAATTGGGGAATGACTTGAATTCTTGTAAATTTGACTCAGTTCTCTATATATTTTAGAAATGAGGCCTTTATTAGAGATACTAGTTGTAAAAATTCTTTCCCAGTTTTCTGCTTCCCTCCTAATCTTGGTTGCATTGGCTTTGTTTCCACAAAAAAAAATTTCAATTTAATGTAATCAAAATTATCCATTTTGGATATCATAATGTTCTCTATCTCTTGTTTGTTCATAAATTTCTCCATTCCCCATAAATCTGACAGCCTTTATGCCTAAGTTGTGTACCCATTTGGACTTTATTTTGGTACACGGTATCAGATGTTGGTCTATGCCCAGTTTCTGCCATACTATTTTCCAGCAGTTTTTGTCAAATAGTGAGTTCTTTTCCCAGAACCTGAGGTCCTTGGGTTTATCAAACAGTAGATTGCTATAATCATTGACTACTGTGTCTTGTATACCTAACCTATTCCACTGATCTACCCCTCTATTTCTTAGCCAGTACCAAGCAGTTTTGATGATTACTGCTTTGTAATACAATTTAAGATCTGATATGGCTAGGCCACCTTCCCTAGCATTTCTTTTCATTAATTCCCTTGATATTCTGGACTTTTTCTTCTTCCAGACAAATTTTGATATTATTTTTTCTAGCTCTATAAAATAATTTTTGGTAGTTTGATTGGCATGGCGCTGAATAAGTAAACTAATTTAGGTATACTTGTCATTTTTATCATATTAGTTCAGCCTACCATGAGCAACTGATGATTTTCCAATTATTTAGATCTGACTTTGTAGTGTGAAAAGTGTTTTGTAATTGTGTTCATATAGTTCCTGGGTTTGTTTTGGCAGGTAAACTCCCAAATAGTTTATAATGTCTACAGTAACTTTAAGTGGAATTTCTCTTTCTCTCTCTTCCTGTTGGGCTTTGTTAATAATATATAGAAATGCTGATAATTTATGTGGGTTTATTTTATATCTTTCAACTTTGCTAAAGTTTCTTATTTCAAGTAGTTTTTTACTTGATTCTCTAGGATTCTCTAACTATATCATCATATCATCTGCAAAGAGTGAATACTTAGTTTTGTCTTTGTCTGTTCTAATTCCTTCAATTTCTTTTTCTTCTCTTGTTGCTAAAACTAACATTTCTACTACCCTATTTAATAACAGTGGTGATAATGGACATCCTTGTTTCATAGCTGATCTTATTGGGAATGCATCTAGCTTATCCTCATTACATATAATGCTTTCTGAAGGTTTTAGGTAGATGCTACTTATCATTTTAAGGAAAGCTGCATTTATTCCTATGCTCTCTAGTAGTTTTAAAAATTCTTTTCATATTTTATTATTTAATATTTTAGTTTTCAGCATTGATTTCCACAAGATTTTGAGTTACAAAACATCTACCCATATCTGCCCTCCCCCACACTCCAAGATAGCATATATTCTGATTGCCCCGTTCCCTAGTCAGCCCTCCTTTCTGTCACCCCACTCCCCCCCATCCCTTTTCCCCTTACTTTCTTGTAGGGCAAGATAAATTTCTATGTCCCACTGCCTGTATATCGTTTTTCCCAGATGCATGCAAAAACAACTTTTTTTGAGCATCTGCTTTTAAAACTTTGAGTTCCAAATTCTCTCCCCTCTTCCTTTCCCACCCACCCTCCCTAAGAAAGCAAGCAATTCAACATAGGCCACACATGTATCATTATGCAAAACACTTTCACAATAATCATGTTGTAAAAGACTAACTACGTTTCCCTACATCCTATCCTGTCCCCCTTTATTCAATTTTCTGCCTTGACCCTGTCCCTTTTCAAAAGTGTTTACTTTTGATTACCTCCTCCCCCTATCTGCCCTCTCTTCTATCATCCCCCCTTTTTATCCTCTTCCCCCTACTTTCCTGTGGGGTAACATACCCAATTGAGTGTGTATGTTATTCCTTCCTCAAGTCAAATCGATGAAAGTAAGATTCACTCATTCCCCCTCACCTACCCCCTCTTCTCTTCCAACAGAACTGCTTTTTCTTATCACATTTATGTGAGATAACTTACCCCAATCTGTCCCTCCCTTTCTCCCTCTCTCAATATATTCCTCTCTCATCCCTTAATTTGATTTTATTTTTTTAGATATCATCCCTTCATATTGAACTCACCCTGTGCCTTCTCTCTACATATATGTACATTACCTTCAACTACCCTAATACTGAGAAAGGTCTCATGTATTACACACATCATCTTTCCATTACGCACAACATCTTTTCCATAAACAAAACAGTTCAACTTTAGTAAGTCCCTTATAATTTCTCTTTCTTGTTTGCCTTTTCATGCTTCTCTTGATTCTTGTATTTGAAAGTCAAATTTTCTATTCAGCTCTGGTCTTTTCATTGAGAAAGTTTGAAAGTCCTCTATTTTATTGAAAGTCCAATTTTGCCTTGGAGAATTATACTCAGTTTTTCTGGGTAGGTGATTCTTGGTTTTAATCCAAGCTCCTTTGACCTCCAGAATATCATATTCCAAGCCCTTTGATCCCTTAATGTAGAAGCTGCTAGATGTTGTGTTATCCTGATTGTGTTTCCACAGTATTCAAATTGTTTCTTTCTGGCTGCTTGCAGTATTTTCTCTTTGACCTGGAAACTCTGGAATTTGGTGACAATATTCCTAGGAGTTTTCTTTTTGGGGTCTTTTTCAAGAGGCAATCTGTGGATTCTTTCAATTTCTATTTTACGCTCTGGCTCTAGAATATCAGGGCAGTTCTCCTTGATAATTTCTTGAAAGATGATGTCTAGCCTCTTTTTTGATCATGGCTTTCAGGTAGTCCAATAATTTCAAAATTATTTCTCCTGGATCTATTTTCCAGGTCAGTGGTTTTTCCAATGAGATATTTCACATTGTTTTCCATTTTTTCATTCCTTTGGTTCTGTTTTATAATATCTTGATTTCTCATAAAGTCACTAGTTTCCCCTTGCTCCAATCTAATCTTTAAGGTAGTATTTTCTTCAGTGGTCTTTTGGACCTCCTTTTCCATTTGGCTAATTCTGCCTTTCTAGGCATTCTTCTCCTCATTGGCTTTTTGGAGCTCTTTTGATATTTGGGTTAGTCTATTTTTTAAGGTGTTATTTTCTTCAGTATTTTTTTGGGTCTCCTTTAGCAAGTGGTTGACTTGTTTTTCATGGTTTTCTTGCATCACTCTCATTTCTCTTTCCAATTTTTCCTCTACTTCTCTAACTTGCTTTTCCAAATCCTTTTTGAGCTCTTCCATGGCCTGAGACCAGTTCATATTTTTCTTGGAGGCTTTTGATGTAGGCCCTTTGACTTTGTTGACTTCTTCTGGCTGTATGTTTTGAGCTTCTTTGTCACCAAAAAAAGATTCTAGAGTATAAGTCAGAGACTAGTACATATTTCTTTTTGAGGTTTCAGATGTGGATATAGTGTCAGTGCTGTCCTCTTCTGAATTCATATTTTGGTCTTTCCTTTCTCCATAGTAAGAATATATGGTCTTTGTTTTTCTTTTTTTTAACATATAAAGCCTAATTTTATTTATTTAGCTGTAACAAAGACAAAAGGATTCTCGTCTTCAGTATTTTAAGGAACTCATTCCAGACTCTCTAAATCTTCAGAGGAATCTAAGAGGGGAATAGCTTTTGAGGCCAATTTGTCACAACAGACTGGAATTAAAAAATCCATTTTTCAGACTAAAGTGAACTGTGAAAATAGCAAAAGCTTGTCAGAAGCTCCCAGCTTATGTTAATGAAGGTCGGTGGGACATGGTAGAATAGTTAATTAGGCTACTCATAGAAGCAGGAATAAGCTAATCAGGCTTTGATATTCCCTATGGGTAGTTACCTGATTGATCCAGAGTACAAAAGAGCAGAGACAAGCCTCTGAGACCTCTTAATCTCCTCTTCTCAAGCAGCAAGTGCTGCTATACACATATGCACACACGCATGTTGTATATGTACATACATATACGTACATGTGGATATACATACATATATGCATATATGGCATATTCCTGGTTGCACATCCTCCCACATCCTATTCTTTTCCATACCCCTGCACCATGTGGGCCTCCTGTCTTACGGAAGATGAATACTGTGAGAGGAGGACTTATAGGCCTAGATGACTGCAACTGGGCATGGGATTCTTGAGTCAATAAGTTACAAATATCCTCTTGGGTGAATTCAGCCACTTGTGTTAATAAAGACTGTAGGCTTCTGCTGGTGGTGATTCATATGGCCTCAGTATAAGTCTGTCTGAATTAAAAACTGGTTTAGGTCATTTTTGCAGAAGGGAAAAAGATGTTTCTTCTCCTGCCTCTCCACTGTGGAAAGATAGAAAGTTCCCTCCTTCAGTAATATGCGGCATCTAATCTCAGTATAAGTAATCTTCAATGATCAACATCTGCATCCTCAAACTGTCCAGTGACAGTTGGTGTGGTATCTATCTCCATCGCATCTTCATAATCCCTAATTGAGTCTTCTGTCCTTACTCCATCCATGTTATATTGGCTGCTCACAGACTGAGCAAGTATTCCTTCCAATCGCTCCAGAGTAGCTTGTCCTTCTGCAGTTAAATGAGACAATCCTTCTTCATAGGTGTAAAATGTAGGAATATCCCCTTGTCCTTGTTCATGTGCTTCCACATCATATTCTTCTCCATCATAATCATCTGAATCTTCATCCTCAGGAATCTGGATGTAAAGCTTGACATTCACACATTGCAGCAAACAATGCTTCCAATGCTGACTTGTCACTCAGTACAAATCTGAACTCAGCAATTGGTTCAATTTCTTCATCATTGTCCTCATCTTCTTTCCCTTCTGCCACTGGAGTTTCTTTTAGTTCTTTTGGTTCTTCTTCTCCAAATCGAGCATTGACCATAACATACAAGTGCTCTTGTGGATAGGCATTTAGGTCCCTGGAGAAAGCATGTAAACTAATGTTGGGATAGTCCAGCAAAAATCCTATTCCAGAGCCATCTAACCAGGACAGGCAGCTCTCAGTGATGCAGAGGGTGCTGGTGCCCAGGTCCTTGCCGTCCAGCACTGCTTTGGTGTCAGGCTACTGCTGCCAAAGCCCGTCTTCTGGGCTGGGTGGAGGGAAGCTCTTCAGGAAACTCATCCTTTCAGCGGTGGCGGTGGCAGTGGCTGCCCAGCGGACAAGGGAGGAGGCGCTGGACTGGAGGCGAAGGTAATCTGGTCTTTGTTTTTCTAATTTGCTTCTTGCTCCTTATGATTACCTTTTTCCTGGCTTTTAAAGTGAATCTCTACTTCTAGGGCACAGGTGGTTCTGTCCCAAGCTTCTTGTGCTGGGGGCTAGGGGCCTGGTTATTGGCTTTGTGTGCTGTGGCCTCTGGTTCTGGCAGCTGGAAGCTATATAATGTTGCAGCTTTCTTAGTACTGACCTGGAGCTGGCTGGTGTGTGCTGAGGCTGATGCCAGGTGAAGTCGTTCTGCATTTCCTCAGGTTTACACTAAAGCTCGCAGCTTGAGGTGTGGGGGAGATTGGTTCTGGCCACTGGGGGTCTCCTTCTCCCCTAGGGCTGTGCCAGAGCCTGGGTAGCCTCAGCCACTGGTGGATGCCCATACATGCTGGTGTCTGCTGATTCCCCTGGCTGTGTGGAGGCACACCTGGGGTCCTGGTATTGGTGCTTACCAGCTCCACCACCCTTTGTCTAAGGATCTCCCACTGGTCCACTGAGGTGGGGCTTGCTGCTGGCTTGCTGGGACACCTCCTGTCCTGTATTGGTCCCCTTCAGCCACAGCAAAAGGGACCTTCCCTATTTATCCCCCTAGCCTCCTGAGCTAAAAGACTGCAGTACCCTTTCTGCTGGCTCCACTATTCCAGGATTTTTCTTGGGGCAGTATTCTCTGGGTTTTTCAAGGTCAAAAAGGTGAGGTGAGAGGACTTACTGTTTACCCTGCCATCTTGGCTCCCAGAAGTTTAAATTGGTCCAGAATAATTTTTCATCACCCTTAGCTGTAGAAAATGTTTTCATCACAAACAATATTCCTGTAAGGAAGGTAATAAAATATTATTATTACTCCTTCCCCATATTTATAGCTAAGGAAACTGAGACTGAGAGGTATTAAACAACTTAGATAGTAGTCGCAGCAATAGTAAACATAAAATTTAAGACTAAGAGACTCAATTAACTATCCCTACTGGCATAGTTTGGGTAGTTGCTTCTGAGTAAATAGTGGTCCCTGAGGAGCAACCATCAAAGCTTTATTATGGTGTATATAACAAAGAGTAGCATATTCTCTAGATATTTATAGTTTTGTCTAAAAAATAACTAAAAATTATATAATAATAAACTATGTTTATATGAATCCCTCAAACTCACAATGTTCTTGGGTGAGAGGGATGATAGAAGTCCCAAAGAGATGCTAAAGAACCTAGCTAGAGTTCCTCTACTACTAGGCTTGCCTGTTTCTGGAATGTAGGACTGTGAGCTGCTTTATTATGTTATTTGTAGGCCCAGAAGTATATCTTATTCTTTTAGCCAATCCCAAGGTATTTGCTGTGTGGCATCATCTGCTTTCATCCAATGATCAAAGTGCTTCATTCTTCTCAAATTGAGTAAAATCTTGGTTACCACCTAATTTGTATGTTTAATTGATTTGATTTGATTGATTGATTCAATGAATAATTATAGGCCTTCTCCATTGACAGTAAATCATGCCTGGAAAGTAGATCCTCCTTGCCTCCAACTCAAAGAGTTCCTCATTTCCTTCAAGATTCACTTAAAGTACTACTGTCAACCTAGAGCCTTTCCTGGTGCTTTCAACTCCCTCTTTCCCAAAGTACCATGTAACTGACCACTTTATATTTATTTTGTGTTTATTTGGCATATATTTATTTTGTATGCACTTAAATGTGTACAGATTGACTCCTCTAAGCTTCTTGAGAACAAAGACTGCTTCATTTTTTAGTCTTTATAACTCTAGCACTTAACTCAGTGCCTGGCACAGAATAAGTATATAATAAATTCTTGTTCCCTGATTATTTTTTTAAAAAAATTAAGTTTCTATGTCTGGTATAGTTACTCATGTTAAAAATAGAACTGAGACTTCTATATATCTTCCTTATCTTTTTATAAAAATAAAGATTTGCTCTTTGTGGATCATCATTTAAATTAGACCTGTTCAATTCCCCCCCCATTATGTCCTTTCTATTTGATTAATTTTCAAAAGTACTTAATAAAATCAGAATCTAACAATTAATTGCCTCTTCCCTGTGTCAAATGAATAACATTGCCCTTTTCCTTGTACGTGAAAGTTTGGGTCTAGAGAAAATAATAAATTCAGTGCAAATTTTCTATCATTCCAATCACAGGTCCATGAATACAAAGGTGTGCATAGCCAGTACAGCATTTTCTTTAGAAAGAAAGATGGCTCATATGAAAATGAGGCCTCATGCTCTATATACCTGTGTCAAAATGAAAGCAGCATTTTTTAGATCCTTATTGAGCAGTTGTGTTACTATATGGTATTTAGCTATAAGCAATAAATCTAACAGCCCTGTGACCTTTAGGTGAATAGAGAGTGTCTGAATCATAGAGTGCTTTTTGTTTAAGAATTTAAAAATAGACACACATAGAAATTAGCTGGCTTCTGAATAGCTTTCAAGAGCTTTGTCTTGTGTTAGTTATTAAAAAAACAAAGTGGGACTTAAAAAAAGGTTTCATCTATTTGTACTCCACAAACCATTTCAAATAACCACTTGAACTTGAAATCCTTATTAAAGGAAAGGAGAAAACAACATTTACAAAGTTTAAGGAAGGACAGACTGGAGAAGGTGGTTGTCAGAAGAAAAACACTGGTGAGGAGGGAAAGGGTGAAAGAAAATAGAAAATGATAAACAGGAGGAAAAATAGAGTGAAGGGAAATACAGAGTTAGGAATCATAACTATGACTGTGAGTGGGATGAACTTACCCACAAAATGGAAGTAGGTAACAGAATGGATGAAAAATCAGAATTTTACAATATGTTGTTTATAAGGAACACACTTGAAGCAGAGACACATGCCCAGGGTAAAGGTGAGGGGCAAGAGCAGAATCTATTATACTTCAGCTAAAGTAAATGGAAAAAAAGCAGGAGTAACTCGTTATCTCAGACAAAGTAAAAGCAAAAATAGATCCAATTAAAAGAGATGAGGAAGGAAACTATATCTTCCTAAAGGGTACCACAGACAATGAAGTAATATCAGTGTTAAATATAATGTACACCAAGTAGTACAGCATCCAAATTCTTTCTTTCAATTTAAAATTTTTTTAATTTTTTTTTGCATCCAAATTCTTAAAGGAGAAGTTAAGTGAGTTACAGAAGGAAACAGGCAGTAAAACTATATTAGTAAGGCACCTCAAATTTCCCCTCCTAGAACTAGATAAATCTGACCACAAAATAAACAATAAAAAAGTTAAGGAGGTGAATAGAATTTTAGAAAAGTTAGATATGATAGACCTCTGGAGAAAATTGAAAAGGGTTAGGAAAAAATGTATCTTTTTCTCAGTGTTACATGGCACCTACACAAAAATTGACTGTGTATTAGGGCATAAAAACCTCACAACCAAATGCAGAAAAGCAGAAATATTAAATGCATCCTTTTCAGATCATAATGCAATAAAAACTATATTCAATAAGAGGCCATGGAAATACAGATTAAAAACTAATTGGAAACTAAATATTCTAATCCTAAAAAGTAAGTGAGTCAAAGAACAAGTCATAAAAACAATCAATAATATCATCAAAGAGAATGACAACAATGAGACAACACATCACAATTTATGGGATATGCCAATGCAGTACTTAGGGGAAATTTTATGTCTCTAAATACTTACATCAATAAAATAGAAAAAGAGCAAATCAATGAACTGGGCATGCAACTAAAAAACTAGAAAAGAAAAAATTGAAAATCTACAATTAAGCACCAAATTGAAAATCCTGAAAACCAAAGGTGAGGTCAATAAAATTGAAAGTAATAAAACTATGAAGCTAATAAAACTGGGAGCTGGTTTTATGAAAAGCAAAAACCAGTAAGACAGATAAACCATCGCTGAATTTGATTTTAAAAAGGAAGAAAACCAAATTACCAGTATCAAAAATGAAAAGGGACAATTCAAACCAAAGAAAAGGGAATTAAAGCAGTTATTAGGAACTATTTTACGCAATTATATTTGAATAAATCTGACAATTTAAATAAAATGTATGAATATTTACAAAAATATAAGTTATCCAGATTAACAAAAGAGGAAATAGAATACTGACATAATAACCCCATCTTAGAAAAAGAAATTGAAGAAGCCATCCATGAACTACCTAAGAAAAACTCCCTAGGGCCAGATGAGTTCACAAGTGAATTCTACCAAATATTTAAAGAATAATTAATTCCAATAATATGTAAACTATTTGAAAAAAACAGTCAAAAAGTTTTTATGACACAAAAAATTTATGACATAAAAATTCCTTTTATGAAACAAACATGGTGTTGATACCTAAACCAGGAAGAATAAAATGGAGAAAGAAAACAAATTTCCCTAATCAATATTGATGCAAACATTTTAAATAAAATACTAGCAAGGAAATTACAGTAATATATCACTAACATCATATACTGTGACTAGGTGGGATTTATACCAGGAACACAAGGCTGATTCAATGTGTAGGAAAACTATCAGCATGTTTGACCATATCAATAACAAAACCAACAGAAGTCTTAAGATTATCTCAATAGATGCAGAAAAAGCCTTTGACAAAAATACAAAACCCATTCCCATTGAAAAAACTAGAAAGCATAAGAATCAATTAATGTTTCCTTAAAATGATAAGTAGTATCTATCTAAAACCATCAGCAAACATTATTTGTAATGGGGATAAGCTAGAAGCCTTCCCAATAGGATTAGGGGTGAAGCAAGGATGACTATTATCACCACTATTCTCATCAATATTGTATAGCTCTAGCAATAAAGAAAAGGAAACTTAAGGAATTAGAATAAGCAATGAGGAAACAAACCTAACACTTTTTTGCAGATGAATATTATGGTATACTTAGAGAATCCTAGAGAATCAACTAAAAAACTAGTTCAAACAATTAACAACTTTAGCAAAGTTACAGGACATAAAATAAACTCACATAAATCATCAGCATTTTTTTATCATCAACAAAGCCTGGCAGCCAGAGATAGAAAAAGAAATTCCATTTAAAATAACTATAGACAATATAAAATACTTGGGAGTCTGCCAAGACAAACCTGGGAACTATATGGACACAACTACAAAACACTTCACACAAATAAAGTCAAATCTAAACAACTGGAAAAATATGAATTGCTCATGCATAGGCAGAGGCAATATAATATAAAGGACAATTCTACCTAAATTAATTTACTTATTCAGTGCCATACCAATCAAAGTACCAAAAAATTATTTTATAGATAATTTTATAATAACAAAATTCATCTGGAAGAACAAAAGGTCAAGACTGTCAAGGGAATCAATGAAAACAAATGTGAGGTGAGGTGGCTTAGCTCTACCAGATCTCGAACTGTATTATAAAGTGGTAATCATCAAAACAGTCTAGCACTGGCCACAAAATAGAGAAGTGTATCAGTGGAATAGATTAGGTGTACAATACACAATAGAAAATGACCATAGTAATTTAATATTTGATAAGTCCAAAGACCCCAGCTTCTGGGAAAAAACTCACTATTTAACAAAAACTTCTGGGAAAATTGGCAGTATGGCAGAAACTAGGTATGGAACAATATCTTACATAGTATACCAAGATAAGGTCAAAATGTATACATGATTTAGACATAAAGGGTGATACCACAAGCACATTAAAAGAGCAAAGAATAGTTTATCTGTCAGATCTAGGGAAAAGGGAAGAATTTATGACCAAACAAGAGATAGGGAGCATTACTGGATGTAACATATATTTTGATGTTAAATTTAAATTTTTTTACAAAAGCAAAACCAATGCAACCAACATTAGAAGGAAAGCAGAAAGCTGGGAAATAATTTTTACAAGTATCTCTGATAAAGACTTTGTTTCTGAAATATATAGAGAACTGAGTCAAATTTATAAGACTAAAAGTTATTCCCCAATTGATAAATGGTAAAAACATATGAATAGGCAGTTTTCAAGCAAAGAATTCAAAGCTACCTATAGTCACATGAAAAAATGCTCTAAATCACTGTTGAGTAGAGAAATGCAAATTAAAACAACTCTGAGGTACTACCTTATACCTGTCAGATTGACTAATATGAAAGAAAAGGAAAATGATAAATGTTGGAGAGGATATGGGTAAATTGGGACACTAATGCACTGTTGGTGGAGGTGTGAACTGATCCAATCATTCTGGAGAGCAATTTGGAACTATGCCCAAAGGGCAATCAAACTGTACAGGCCTTTGATCCAGCAATACCACTACTAGGTCTATATCCCAAAGAAAGCATAAAAAAGGGGGAAAGGACCTACATGTATGAAAAATATTTATAGCTGCTTTTTGTGGTGGCAAAGAATTGGAAATTGAGAAGATGCCCATCATTTGAAGAATGGCTGAACAAGTCGTGGCATATGAATATAATAGAATACTATTGTGCTATAAGAAATGACGAGCCAGCAGATTTCAGAAAAACCCAGAAAGACTCACATGAATTGATGCAAAGTGAAATGAGCAAACCCAGGAGAACGTTGTGCACAATAACAGCAAAATTGTGTGATAATCAACTATGAATGATTTAGCTCTTAGCAATACAATGATCCAAGATGATTCCAAAGAACTCCTGACAGAAAGTGCTTTCCACATGCAGAGAAAGAACTGATGGAGTCTGAATACAGATGGAATCATGCTATTTTCACTTTATGTTTTTGTGGTATTTTCTTTTGGCCTGTTTCTTCTTTCACAACATGACTAATATAGAAATACATTTTTCATGATTGCACATATATAACCGATATCAAATTGTTTACCATCCTAGGGAGGCGGAGATGAAGAAGGGAGGGAGGAAGAAAATTTACAACTCAAAAAAATGTTTAAATGAATGTCAAAAATTGTCTTTACATATAATTGGAAAAAATAAAATACTATTTAAAAAGAAACAAAAGAAAGTTTATATAACTATAATTTATTAAAACTTCTCAAAGCTGAACAAACATAATTATAACATGATGAAGAAACATAATCTTCTAATATATAATAGAGTCAACCAAGTGATTTTAAGAACTATGCATCACTGAAAGGGTGAAAATATGTAAGATAAAGTATCTTCCTGCCTCTTATAAAACACATTCTCTTATAAAGTCTTCTATAAATGCATAATCCTTTTATTTTATATAAGAATATTCCTTTGGCTTATGAATATTTTAGAAAAAATATTAATTCCACCTAATACTCAGAATAGTTCATTTTTAAATGGTGACAAATGAAGCAAGTTCAACATGTTTTCCCTGTCCAAATCAAGGGCAACATTCATGCCCAAGCTTTACTCCTCCTTCTGAAATCTATGATCACCAACATGGCCCTGGGACGCCAGCATCCATCAGTCAGTATAATAGAGTACAGAGTTCTTCTCTAAAATTGGCATTTACCTACTCAGTGCCTACATATGCTGTCTATATGGACTATGGTGTCCTAAACCTGGACTTCTCCCTACCTTAGCTGACCTCTGTGGTTATGATCCTCATCCTTTGGTAACTACTAGATTACTTCTATTTAGCTGTCTTCCTTGTCCTAGCTGTTCCTAGTCATCCCTATCTGTGCTATAGTTGAAAGGGATTTGAGGACCTGATTTCAATCCTAGTTCTGCATTTTACCACCTGTTAGATCTTAGGCAGTTCACTTGACGTCTCTGAGGAGGTTGGAATAGATGGTTTCTAAAGCCTCTTCCAGGTCTAAAAGATAGTTGCCTGGTAAGATAAAATATAATCTAGTCATCTAGAGAAATCTGCAGAAAGCTGGGGAATATAAAAAATATATGAGGTAAATATTAAAGATCTCGAGCAAATTCAGCTTGAAAATGAGATATGTGATTCTCATATTCTCTCCAAGTATTGGAAGGTTTAAACTGAAGAAAGAGAAATTACACTTAAATAGAAGAAGGAACTCATTGGCCATCAGGTTTGATAAGAACTAGAGAAGTTTTATTAGATCTACTGGAATATTCAAAAAGACCAAGTAAATTTATTCCCTTTCCTCTTCCTACTCCTTCCCTTCCTCTGCCTCTGCACTTTTGGTGAGCTTAAACATTACCTTTAAATATTGTTTATTATTGCCTATATTTTCAAAATTAGTTCTCTCATCAGATAACAAATAAGCTGATAAGTGTTTGCTATAAATAAGTGAACCTCAATATCATTGTTGTTCAGTTGTATCCAACTTCATGACCCCATTTGGGGGCTTCCTTGGCAAAGATCCTGGAGTGGTTTGCCATTTCCTTCTCCAGCTCATTTTATAGATGAGGAAACTGAAGCAGAGTTAAGTGACTTGCCCAGAGTCACACAGCTAGTAAGTGTCTGAAGTCAGATTTGAACACAAGAAGATGAGTCTTCCTGACTGCAGGCCCAGCACACTATCTACTGAGCTACCTAGCTGCCCTGGACCTTACTGTGGGGAAGTGAAAAGAGGAACATTTGGATACCTATATCTAGACTTAAGCATGGACCTATGCTGAACCTCTCTCTCTCTGTCTCTCTGTTTCTCTCTTTATCTATCTATCTATCTATCTATCTATCTATCTATCTGTCTGTCTGTCTCTTTCTCTCTCTCCCTCCTTCCCTTCTTCCCTCCCATCTCCCTCTCCCTTTCTCCAATTCTTCTCATCCCTGTATGTGACTTTGCAAGTAGACTCTTAATTATTTTACACATTCCTTAATAATTTTTAATCAAGTTTCTCTTTCTAGCTCTTCCTGCCAAATGTTATAGGTAATATATGGAAAGGTTGATGATTTGGGGAATTTATTTTACATCCTGCTACTTTGTTGGATACTGTTTCGATTAATTAATTAGTTTAATCTCATCTTCACAATTTATTAATTTTGTCTCCTCTCTACCTCTGCTTTTTTTAAAATTTCCATTAATTTTTCTTGTCTTATTGTTATCATTTGCATTTCTAAAACTATATCACATAATACTGGAAAGAGTAGAGATATTTTGCTCTACTCCTGATCTTATTATTCTGGCTTCTAATATTCTCCATTATGATGTTCAACATAATTTTTATGCTTATAGTTTTGGCCATGCTTATTTTTTTTACTGTTACGTCATTTGAGATTATGATTTTTATGCCTGAATTTCTAAACAGCTAGACGCATGATAAATTCTCTTCTGGACATCATCTTAATTCTGTGTAAATCTGTGTTTCTTGCAAACATTTTGTTTGATTTCGTTTCTAACCCATTTGGCTACTCTGTTTCATTTTATGGGTGAGTTCATCTATTGCAGCAATTTGGCTAGCAGCTGCTGTGGGGGTGAAAGACCAACACAAGCCCAATAACAAGAATGCTGCCAGCACAGGTTCTTTTGATCTGCTTTACTAAGGAAAGTAATGTTAAGGAGTTAACAATCTTATTTCAATCCAACATACAAATATCATTCACTTAGTTCGGGGGGAAAAGCCAGCACCCTGAACTTCAGAACAAATACAAATTACAAACTTCAACAGACAGACCTTGTCTGATTCAAATGTCAATGCATAGTTACCAGGCTTTAACAGAGTCCCAACATCTGCATTTACAAACTGGAGGGCTCTTAACTATAGCTGCCTAGAGTCTCCACATCAACACACCTCCAAGAGTGAGAGCCCCAAGGGAGAACGCCATCCTCTGTGTTTATATATCTTGTTCAGGGTCAAAGGTGAGTTATACATGCGACTAACCCACATGACCTAAAAGTGTCACAAAAATGAGACTTAAACCCGTACGGTCTAAAAAGCCTCTGATGTCACAGACACGTCACTCAAACCCATGTAAACTAGGGTTTCCCTTGAGGCAAAGAGGTCATCAAGGACTCCTAATTTAATCAAGGAAACAAAGGCCAAACTCTTCAAGGGCACTTGATTGAATAAGTGCTAAATGCCCTCCTTAATTACCAATACACTATCCCATTCTTATTCACTATTATGTTTATTAATCATAACCTCTTGTCTTTTTCTTCCCTTCTTCTTCTGTGTTTTTTTTTTCTTTTGTGGGGTTTCTCATGACTTCATCCAGTGGACTTCTCTTAATCCATAGTATTTCTTTATTATGTTTGGTATTTTCTTATGTTTCCTTATCTTTCTAGACTCAATTCTTAGATTGAGTTTTCATGCCAGTCCTCTACAATATCCTTGGGTGGAATGGATAGGCTTTGTTTTCTCCTGTCCCCTCTGTAGTCTGGGTGTTGTTGATCTAGATATGTTGGCTTGTATTAAGCCCTTATCTCTGCCTCACTCTTTCACTTTTGTTTTAATCCCCTTCTAGTCTATTGAGTATTCTGGCCTCAGCTAGTCTCTATCTTCTTTTTTATACATAATCCTCAGTCAGAAAATGTTTGTTTCCCCTGCTGCAGCCCTATTAGGACTAAGTGGGATATTGAAAATCATAGTGATTTTAGACCTCCCACACAGTTACACCCCTCCCCAACCCTGCCAAGTCTTGGCTTCAAGGCTCTGAGTAGTTCCTGCCTCCTGATGTGGCTTCCAACTCTTTGAGGAACGTGCATCCAGATATTGTCCCCCTGTGCAATGATTTGTGGGGACTTGTTTTGTTCCTCCACTTTGCTTGGCCAGGAACAGAATCTAGCTTCGTTTAGGTTCACTGTTATTGGTGTATACTGGCTTCTCTGCTGTGGCTCCTCTCCTCGCCTCCTGCAGCTTCCATGTATATCTGAAATCCACTGGTTTTCCTGGCATGGCTCTTCTCTGCACCTCCAGTAGTCTTTTTGTGCAGTTCTGAACTGGATAGAAAAACTTGTTTCTGTTTATTTATTTATTTTCTTTATCACTGGTATTTCTGAAGTTCTCAAATATTTGTTGTGGTTTATGGAATATAGCTAAACTTCTCTACAAACTCCCACACCAATATATTAGGTGGAAATTTTGTCTTTTTTGAGGAACAAGAAGGACAAAGGAACTCCAAAATTTCTTCGGCCAGAAAATACTTGATCTTGGAAAGCAGAGAGGTATGAGAGTAAAAAACCAAAACCAAAAACATCATAAGAGCATGTGAAAAACATCATGAAGGAGTAATATGAAAGATCATATGCAGGATTTCCTCCCAAAACAACAATGAAAACAAAAGAATGGAAGGGGAAATGAGAATGAAAAGATCTTGGCATGAGATCCAACTGTGCAATATCATAATAGTAGTGTTTGTGAATGAATGAAATAGAAGAAATTTGATAACGTTTCTACGGTGATCTATTTTTATCATTGATGACAGTGAAACAATTATATCTGGAATCTAAAACTTGAATAGCTGATTGTTGTAAGAATATGTGGAAATGAGACCCAAAACAAAGTGAGCGCAGAAAAATAACTAGGTTTGATTCATACTAAAAAAAAATCCATAATCGAGTTTTAGAAAAACTAAGGTATTCATTTTTAACATAGCTCAAAAAAGGTAAAGATTCCAGAAAAATGGAGATCGTGAAAGTTTATTTCCCCCTAAAACAATCTAAAAAGACATTATCATCATCTATGTGTTGTTTTTCTTTCTATAAAATCTTTATGTGAATAATCTATAAAGACTGGTTGAGTTATTTACTCAATCATGTCACCCCCCATCTGATTTAACAAATGATAAGCTACCTTGGTGCCTTAACAGTGTAAAACATCAATCAATCTCAATCACAGGCAATAATCTCAATCACAGGCCTCAGTTTGAATCAATTAAATATAAACTTTGAACTAAATGCTAAAAGTAATTGAGCAGGTGGAGGGTTTGAACAGGATGATGAAACTTGGTCACATGCCAGGGTTATCTGTAAATTACCAAGTGAGGTGAGAAAGGAGAAAAGCAGTAACTTAGACACTGCCTCCACTTACTTATCACCTACTTTTGAATCTCTTACAATCACCTTCTTCCCCATTATGATTGACAGTGCTCTCTCCAAGGTTGCTAATGATTATCTTTTAAAAATTTCAACCTCAACTTAAAGATATCCCCTGGAATGTAATGAGTTCTATATTCTACTTCTGAACAACTCCAGTTAGTCGGAAGTTTTTCTTACTATCTAAGGTAACTTTGCCTCTTGGTGAATCCTTCCAATTGTGCCTTGTTTTGCCCTCTGAGATCAAGCAGAACAAATCTAATCCCTTCTCTACACAGCAATCTTTTAAGCTATCACGTCCCGCCTTTGTCTTCTCTTCTCCAGTTTAAATGTGCTCAGTTCCTGTAACCCATTCTCATATGGCATTGACTTGTGGCCCTTTGCCATCCTGATTGCCCTCTTATGGACACTCTCCTCTCTGCCAAAGTCCTAATTAAACTGTGGCACTAAGAACTGAACACAGTACTTCAGATGAATCTCCCTATTCTGATATCTCCCCACATTCAGATAATTCTCTATTTCTGGAAGATATGTCTCTCTTAATGCAGCTGAATATCTCAGGTTTTTGGCTGCCACATCAAACCTCTGACTCATTGGACTTTCAGTCAACTAAAACCTTCAGAAATTTTTTAGAACAATTCCTGTCTAAGCATACCTCCTCTTTGTACATACAAAGTTGAATTTTTATACCAGTTAAAGTCTTTTATATTTATCCGTATTGAATTTAATCTTATTAGATGCATCTCAAAGGACTCTACCCCACACAAATATCTCATCCCTTCTTTGGTTTTCCTTTGTCCCCCAACATAGCTTTTTAAAAAACCTTTCGATTGTCCTTAATTTTCCTTGCTAGGCTCAGCTAATAATGATCATTAGTATTCCTGACAACATTGGAGAGAACTCACTTTCCTGCAAAATCACATCAAGTCTGAAACTCATACCTTCTCAGTACCCTCTTTCTCTCACACTGCTTTGCCATCTCTGATCAGGTGGACATGGGACAGGTCCTCCCAGGTCCTCTATTTGAAGAAGGGCCAAGGGCACACACCTCATCATTTTGCACCTGTTGGAAGGACTTCATCATCACTTTCTTCTTTTCAGCTTTTTTTTTAAACTGTTGTTTTTCTCCATTAAATGAGCTTCCCGAGGGCAGGAACTGTCTTTTGCCTTTTTTTGTATTCCCAACACTTAGCACAATGCATAACATGATGAACATGATGTAAGCGCTTAATACATGTTTATTGACTATTATGTATATTTAATATAAATATATGACTATATAAATAAGATATTTTTGGTTTTTATATTTTACTTTTTCCAATTACATGTAAAAAAACAATTTTTAACATTCATTTTTTTAAATTTTGAGTTCCAAATTCTCCCTCCTTTTCTTTCCCTCCCACTTCACTGAAAAGGCAAGGAATTTGACATAAGTTATACATGTCCAGTCATGAAAAACATATTTCCATACTGATCATGTTGTAAAAAAACACACAGACCAAACATACCCACACATACACACACCACACACACACACACACACACACACACACACACACATGCACACACACACACACAGAATTAAAAAAGGTTTTTTTTTAAAGTATGTCTTGATTTGTATTTGGACTCCATCAGTTCTTTCTCTGGAGGTTGATAACATTTTTCATCATATGTCATTCAGACTTGTCTTGGATCATTGTATTGCTAAGAATATATCATCATACAACATTGCTATTACTATGTACACTGTTCTCCTGGTTCTGCTCATTTTATTTTGCATCAGTTCATGTAAGTCTTTCCAGGTTTTTCTGAAAGCATTCTGCTCATCATTTCTTATAGAACAATCATATTCCATCATGTGCCACAACTTGTTCAGTCATTCAACAATTGATAGACATCCACTCAATTTCCAATTCTTTGCCAATACAAAAAGAACTGCTATGAATATTTTTGTACATTTAGTTCCCTTCCCAGCCTAGGACAGGTTCACAGGAAAAGTCTGTCTCACCAAGATGAGAATAGAGCCCAGTTCAACACAAGCCTTGTGGGCAACTGAATCTGCAGCAGCAATTTCTATAGTTCTCAGCTCACAGATAGTAAAGGAGTCAGACAACCAGCCAGAAGGAGATTCTGGGTGCAGGGCTCTCTTACACTGCCCATACAAAGTTCTGGTTCGCAGTCCCTGGGCCAGGAGAAGCAGTAGCAGGAACAGGGGCCTGATCACAGGTCCAGGATGGAAAAAAAAATATTTGTGGTAACTCACACACCAGAGCAGAGGTTGGAAGAGCAGTGATCATGCCTCTTCTTAGATCATATCAACTGAAAACTTACCAACCACCACACTTAGATCTGAAAACAGCAGCACAAAAAACCTGAAGCTTGGGACAGTGTCCCCTCCATCTCAGTAGCAGAGCCTAACATCAAACTGAAAATCAAAAAATAGGCTGGAAAAATAAGCAGACAACAACAAAAAAGAACTGATCATGGAAAATTAATATGGTGACAGGGAAGGTCAAAACACAAACTCAGAAGACAACAAAATCAAAACAGCTACATGCAATGCCTCAAAGAAAAATAAGAATCAATCTTAGGCTGTAAAAGAATTCCTAGAAGAGCTTAAAAGGGATTATAAAAATCAAATAAGGGGCAGCTAGGTGGTGCAGTGAGTAGAGAACCAGCCCTGGAGTCAGGAGTACCTGAGTTCAAATCCAGCCTCAGACACTTGACACATTTACTAGCTGTGTGACCTTGGGCAAGTCGCTTCACCCCAATTGCTCTAGGTTCTCCCCTGCAAAAAAAATTAAATAAAAGAGGTAGAGGAAAAATTGGGAAAGGAAATGAGAATGATGCAAGAAAATCAAGACCAAAGAGTCAACAGCTTAGTAAAGAGTGCCAAAAAATACTAAGGAAAATAATACCTTTTAAAAAAAGAATAGGCCAAATGGGAAAAGAGGCACAAAATTCACTGAAGAAAAGAACTCCTTAAAAAGTACAATTGGTCAAATGGAAAAGGAGGTACAAAAGCTTTTTTTAAAAATTAGAATTGGGCAAGGGGAAGCTAATGACTCCAAGAGACATCAAGAAACAATAAAACAAAGTCAAAAGAATAAAGAAAGAAGAAAATGTGAAATATCTCATTGGAAAGACAGCTGATCTGGAAAACAGATCAAGGAGAGATAAAAATTTTGGTTAGATTTATTTTATTTTTAGTTTATGGAATAAAACAAGCATTTCCATAGATAGTATAATAAAAAGGAGAAATAATTTAAGAATTATTGGACTACCTGGAAGCCATGACTGAAAAAAGAGCTTGATATCCAAGAACCAGAAGTCAAATAGAAATTAAAATAGTCCACCAATCACCTCCCGAAAGAGATCCCAGCCTGAAAACTCCCAGGAATATTATAGCCAAATTTGGGAGCTCCCGGGTCTAGGAGAAAAAACTGCAAGCAGCCAATAAGAAATAATTCAAATTTTACAGAGCCATAGTAAAGATATGTAATGGCAAGCAAAGTGGGACTTTTTGTTGCCTTTTGTTTTGGAGTGCTTTTCAGCACCAAGGCAGTTAAGTGCCTTTGAGTCTTGCCCTTTTTTCAGTCAAGAGTCTTTGATTGAATCAGGAATCTTTGATGACCTGCTTAAGTCACAGGAAGGGCTAGGTCACTGGGTTTGAGTTGCATGGTTGGGATGCCCTCTGACCCTGAAGAAGTGTATATATACTCTGATGTTAGCATTTTGTTCAGGGCACACTCATTGGAGGAGTGTTGGTGTGTAGACTCTGTGTAGCTGTTAAGGAGCCCCCTGGCTTTGAAAACCCAGATTTTGGTGCTTCTTTCTCTGGTAACTATGTATGTATAGCTTTGGAGAGACAGCTAGAAGCCTGTCTGTTGATTTGTGTTATTTTTCTCTGTTTATATGATTTCTGCTTGAAATTTCTGTTTGTGTTTTCTCTGAAGTTCAAGGTGCTGACTATTTCCCCTGAACTAAGCGAATGATATATGTATGTTTAATTAAAGTGAGATTGTAAACCCCTTAAAGTTGCTTTCCTTAGAAAAACAGATCAAAGTACACGTGCTAGTAGCCTTCCTGTGTGCTGGTGTTACTGGCTTTACCCAGCCACAGTAGTGGCAAGTAGCATTGTTGTTACACAAGATTTAGCAGCTACTACATCAGAAGATAAAAGGACTTGGAATATGATATTCTGGAGGGCAAAGGATCTAGGATTACAACCAAGAATCACCTGCTCAGCCAAGCTGGGGGGAAATGGGTATTGAGGAGTTTCAAGCATTCCTAGTGTAAAGGCCAGAGCTAAGTAGAAAATTTGACTTTCAAATACAAGAGTCCAGAGAAGCCTTTAAAGGTAAACAGGAAATAGAAATCATAAGAAATTCAGTAAGGTTATATCGTTTACATTCCTACATGGGAATATGATTCTTGTAACTCCTGAGAACTTCATCATTATTAGGGAAGATTAGAAGGAGTAGGGCATGGGTAAGAGTTGACTATGACAGGATGACATCTAAAAATAAAAATTAAATTAAGTGGAGAGAAAGAGGGATATACTGAGACAAGGGAAAGGGAGAGGCAGAACGGGGTAAATTATCTCACATAAAAGAGCCATGCAGTGGAAATAAAGGTGGGGTTAGGGGGAGCAGACAATGCCTGGACCTTACTCTCATTGAACTGGCTATACTCAGTTGGGTAAAAAATCTCTCATCCTACAGGGAAGTAGGAACAGAAGGAGATAAAAGAGAGAAGGCGATAGAAGGGAGGGTGGACTGGAAGAAGTGGTGGCCAAAAGCAAAACATTTTTGGCAAGGGAGAGCATGAAAGAAAAGATAGAGAAGGATAAACAGTGGGAAAATAGGATGGAGGGAAATATACAGTCAGTACCCATAACTGTGAAAGAATTTTATAGCACATTTTTCTGATAAAGGCCTTATTTTTCAAATATACATAGAACTGGGTCAAATTTATAAGTACATGGGTCATTTCCCACTTGACAAATGGTCAAAGGGTATGAACAGGCAGTTTACAGATGAAGAAATCAAAACTATCTTAGGTCATATAAAAATGCTCTTAATCACTGTCAATTTGAAAAAAACATAAATTAAAACAACTCTGAGGTAACACCTCACAGCTATCAGATTGGCTAAAATGACAGAAAAGGAAAATGAGAAATGTTGGAGAGGATATGGAAAAAATTGGGACACTACTACACTGTTGGTGGAGTTGTAAACTGATCCAACCATTCTGTAGAGCAATTTGGAATTATGTTCAAAAAGCTGTAAACTGTGCATACCCTTTGACCCAGAAATACCACTGGGTATTGGTTCAAACCTGGAAAGGTCTCCAAAGCCATCTTATACCCTTAGGTTATTCTTGGGTTTTCCTCAAGCCTATGTATCTTACAATTCTGAGGGATTTTACCAGTAAGACAGCTAAGAGGCACAATGGATAGATCAATGGACCAGGAGTCAGACCTAAATTCAAAACCAGCCTCAGACACTTACTAAATATGTTTCCCTGGGCATGTCATTTAACCACTGCTTGCCTCAGTTTCTTTCATTGTAAAATGGAGATAATAATCTAAGAGCATAAGGTAGCCTTAGAGAACTATGTTAAGGCTGGAGCTTCCCAGGTTTGAACCAACACCAAAGAACGCTAGCATCAATTGGCTTTGGGAAGGAGTTCTAGTGTAGAAAAAATTAGAACTTGCAAAAGATTTTGAGCTGATGAAACTCTTAAGTGTTTTCCTGAGAACTTCTTTACTAGTAACTGACCTGGGTCCAAGTATGCTCTTTCTTCTCATACCCTTGTCTCTAATCCTGGCCTAGCCACCTGAATCCCTCTCCAGTCTCATAGATAGCCCCCACAGATCCGCTCAGGGAACTCAACAAAGAGGTACGTGCTTCTTGTAAAGCTGGAGGAAGGGGAAGTAGAGAGGATTTGCTGCGCTGCTGTTGTGTTTCATAATATCTGAGGACTCTTTAGAAATGTCCTGAAGTACCACCCTGGCAATTTGTACTACTTTATACTGAGCTATTCCACACAGATAGTTAGTCTAAGAAAAAGAACACAAGAATTTAACTTGTGGATGATGATTAAAGTTCCTCCTTTCAGGTTATCATTTCCTAAAAGGAGAGTGGAATATTTAGTAGGTTAGCTTCTTAAAAGCGTCATGGTATTTGTTCCATGCATAATGGTAAAGCTGGCAAAATTCTTAACAATGGTTACAGATATTTTCTGATAAAGAAAGTTAAAGAATAAATTATTTAAGAACTGATTCCATTTCAAATCTTTCGCTGACATAACTTATCATGATTTGATCTATCAGTTGTGTTCTAGGTTCAGCCATGAATTCAGAGAGCACAATCTGATTTGTTCAAAATAAATACCAGTGAAGTGCATTGTATACTATGCCTGTCAACAGAAACACTCTTCTACTTTTATCTTCCTTGTATAATAACTACGGCAAGGTTTATAGTGGCTTTAAAGTTGTTTATTTTATTTCATTAAACCCAGCATGTCTCTCCACCACAATAAAATTCAAATACTTCTGTGATGGGCATTCAAGGGACTAAAAATTTCAAATCATCTGATATAGCAACTGTAGGTGAAGGAAACGTTGTTCAGATGTTTTAGAAAACAATGCAATAAATGCTAGAACTTTGGTTTTACCAGTGGCTAAACAAATTCACTTTACCCGTAAATCACAGCCTCATAGTGTATTATTTGACCCAAAAAGTCAGAAGCTGGTCATAAATTCGAAAGTCTGTATAGAATATTTGTCCTTTGGAAAGAGCTTATTTGCATAGTCTCTCAGCAGGAGGGTTAATATCCTAACTAAACTCTTTCTTGTTTGCTTTTTTAGTGTTGGTAACATGTAGATGTACAAGATATTCTTATATCGTATGAACAGTTTTATATGTTTGTTAAGTTGAACTGAATTGTTGAATTTGTATGCTTTATATTCATCACACAAAGTGGTCAGAATGGGCAGGCAGGCAGAATCAGAAGCATCAGATGTAAATTGCCAAGAAGCAAATTGGGTTTGACGTCAGCAGAACCCTCCTGACAATTAGAGCTGACTACACGTGAAATAGGCTACCCTGAGAAGGGGTGGGGATCCCCTCCTTGGAGGGGAAAGCAGAAGCTGCACTGCCAAACGGTGGGTGTTTCTTTCGCTTATGGTTTGGCCTAGATCACTGCTGAGGTCCCTTCCAACTCTCAAATTCTATGGCTTTGTGATTCTGTGACTAGAGAAGGGGGGCAGGGAGGAGGAAAGAGCTTAAAAGGAATGGACTAAAAAAGATATTTTCTCATGGTCATATTATGCCTTGGGGAAAGAGTTGTGTTGAATAGTGAACAATACATTCAGATGATGTGCTAATTATTGGAGAGATAACTCACATAAAGCTCAGAGCTTGCGTATAACTAAACAAAATATTTCCCATTTGTAAAGGTTTTATACAAAAACTATCCACATGCAAAAAATACACCCTTCTCTTTTGTTGCATTAATAATATATACCTATTAAAAGATAATGTAGCCCTTGCTAAGTGTCAGGGAGGCTTTAAAGATATTCAGGTTACAGAGTTCTTTATTTTTGCTGCAGGGTGATGAAAATGAAGAATTTTCTTAGGCCAGACATATTCAAAATTTACATGAGGGAAGTAAACTAGATATGAGACCGTAAAATCTGGTCTTTCTGGTTCTCTGTAGATTATATTTATGCCAAGAGCAGAAAAATTAGTGCATCCAATTCCTAAATATGTGGCTTTGGCACAAACTGACTAGAGCATATTGTTGTCTATTTTATTCCCCTTTCCTCACACAAACCTGACTTGAATTAGGTACACTTCAGAATTGGCGATCCAGAAGCTTTTTTATGACTTTAATATGGTAAAGAGAATCTTCCCCTTCTATTTCTTGCATCTACACAAATTTGAGAACCTTAAATGACCTTTGCCCAAACCTCTTTTCTATTTTTATTTTTCTCTGCCTTCATGCCTTGAATTTTTGTTCCTTTATTTCTACAAAATCTTCCTATTTCTGGTAGTTTGTCCCTCTGACAATTCCTGTTTTCCCTCTTACTAGGGTATCCATGGGGTAGTACTTTAATAGGAAAAAAGTATCTGATTCTTCTCCAATCTGTGCAGCCAAAGACATTTTCCAATCACAAGAGAGGTCCCTTCCAATTGCATTTGGGGACTATGTAAAAAACACAGGTAGCTTCAATATGTTTTCTGGAATACCTCATGCCATTCTAGTTGCTGCCATCACTTGGTCAGGGAAAATTGTAGAGGTGCGTGTGTAACCCCCATGTACCAAGGTAGCCATTAACAGTTATTGCAGCAAGGTAATGAGATGGGCTATACAGATGTATAGGCTTTTCTATCCAGATCCTAAATTTATTCTGCTTTGTTCTGGTTTGTCCTCTGAACAGGGAAAAGATTAAAAAAGGAACAGAAGGCTATTTAGCTTTCTTTTATAGATTGGCTATGTATATGTGTGTGTGTGTGTGTGTGTGTGTGTGTGTGTGTGTGTAGTGGCTCTTACGAGAATTCAATCTCCCAAGAGTCTTAGCCAACTGCATCCTCTTGAGAACAGCCTCAGATGCTGAAAATTACTAAGAGTTGTTTTGTCCTTTCAATAAGGTGACAATGAATTTCTTCATAATCTCTGTAATGGGAGGTATGGACAATCAAAATTTCCAAACAAAGCCTCACCTCCTAGTCAGCTCAATACATTGATCATCAGATTCCCCTGGTTCACTACCTTTACATATGCAATTTAGCATGAGTCTTCATTTTCCTCATTACAGAGTCGTTATGAGTAAAGTACTATGCAAACCCTAAAGCATTCTATAAATACGTTATTTATGTCAGCATTTATTTCTTTGTAAATGGTAGCTTTTCTTTGTGTATTTACAAAAAAAACCCATTGGCACACATCTATGTATGGAATTGTTTTAGGAAAATAGATGAAATAACATTTTTGTGTTTTAAAATCTTTTAAATGTGATTTGACTTCAAGTATTCCCTTTTCATCATCTTTGTGGGTTTGATCTCAACATAGAGAAGATATAGATTTTTAATTTTTTAAATTAAATATTTTCAGGATAGTATATATGATCAAGAATCTTGCCTGCAACACTTCTGTGGACAATTGTACAATTTCAGCAAATGTGTTCCTCCTAGGAAAGTCTTGAAGTTTCCATGTGTGATTTATGGATACCATTTTCTTAGTATAACTGCATTTTTCTTAGGCTATTAATCTACATCCAATTTTAAAGATCTGGGAACTTGGTGACCCAATGAATATGTTTGCTGACCTTTCCCAGGCTCACTTCTCAGCTCATTTGCACCTGCCAAAAGCTGGTAAACTTTAGACAGCTGTATACTTCATTTACACCAGCTATTCAACTCTGACACTGATTCCCTATGACTGGCCATTTTTTAGACTGTAACAATTTAGTTAACTCTTTTACTATAGTCTTGCGTAGATAGCATGGCTATATTATATGTGTTCATTTGTCATTCCATATGAGCTATTTCCTATAAGCTCTTGAAGAATAGAGAATCATTTTCCAATCCTATTCTAAATAGCACACATGATGGCATTTATTAAATATTAATTGGTGTTGAAAAGTAGAGCTTTTTAAATCCTATAAATACAGAACCAACTTGAAGCAGTTCTAATTGGTTCCATATTTGTAAGAAAATGATTTTTTTCTAAAGTAAGGAATTATTTCATTTCTAAAGAAAGCACGAATGGAGGAAGTAGAATTCATCTTCATTTCCATCTATTTGTGGCATAATTTGGAAAAAAAATATTAAATGACGACAACTAGCTCCTGAATCTTTTTGACACTGATTTACATGTGATAATTTGGCAGCAACTTAGAATACTTTGCATGCTGTTGTCTTAGTAACTAATTTATATTAGCTCTGGAATATTTAAATAGCATGTCTTATTGATACAGGAGTTCCTTCCTACAATGTAGAATGCAACCCATCCATGCCTGCCTATCCTGTGCAACTCTCCTCTACCTTCATTGAAAGTTCATCACAGGAAGCCACCCACTGGGGGCCTTCCTCACTTTCTACCAACATTGGAAGGTTATGAATGGAACACACTAACTGTCCACTTGTCATCACTTACTCTTGCCATGTGACTAGACCATTTTCTGTTCCTATCATACAAATCCTTGATGACACTTTATTCCTGTTCTTCAAATTTTCTCACTGATTATATGTGGCAGCACATACAATCTAAAAACCATGTGTATCTCCATTATTCTCTGAAGGATCCTTATTTTTAGTTTTTTCAGCAACAGCAGTGTCCTACATCTTACTGCCGTATAACAAGACCAGCAAAATATTAGTACCAAAAAGGATGGTCTTTTGCTTTCATGGGAAGTTTTGGTTCAGTAAAAGGGTTTTGCAATTGCCCAAAAGCTTTCTTGGCTATTTTCTTCCTCCTGTTGAACTCTGGGCCCAACTCATTGAACATCCATACTGTGTATGTATATACATATGTGTGTGTGTTTGTGTGTATGTATGTACATATAATGCTATGTATATATACATATTTAGACTCCAATAGTATGTGCATATGTACACACACACACACACACACACACACACACACACACACCATTGGACAGACTTCATAGAGTATTCATCTGGGCAATAGTTTTCATCTACTTGGTCTTTGCTGTGTGGATGAATGAGCCAAACTTCTCTGAGTGATTACAAAGCTCTTTCAGGAGGTTCTGCAGTATCCTAGGGCTTAATTGAGTCAGTATGTCACTCACAAATGGGAGCATCTGGAGAATCTCACCATCTACAGAAATGCCCTCTTCAATCTGGGCTCTGAGCTGAATCTCCTCCATCCCCAGTGGCAGATAGCTTTGCTGTGCACACATCTTCTTGTTGTATGCTTTTCCTGAATTAATTGTAGAGTAGTATTATCCCTGTCATTACATCTTTCACACAATCTTGGATGATCTTCATGTGTGGATGGGAGATATCTTGTAAAAGAGTCAGAAAGGCAACATTATGCTGTACTGAATCAAATGATTTCTTCCAGTCAGCAAACAAACACAATGGGATTCTATATTTTCTACACCTTTCAGTTAATTATAAAAAGTTTAAGATGTGGTCTTTTCATCTAAAAGAGCAAAATTATATTTTGTGTGTATAGTTTATAATCTTTGCTGTTCTGAGCAAAGAAACAAACTCCCATATATACTCATCTGAGCTATTTTGAATTATCATACACAGAAGTTCCCTATGCTTTCTCTCAGCTGCTAAAAAAGATAAGTTTCTAATAATGACATGAACTTCCTAAGAATTGGGTAAAGTATAATTTTTCAAAGAAAATGTAACCTCCTAGATGAAACCATCACTAAGGTTCTTCATAGTCTAGCTCAATTCTTTGTTGAACAAAGAGATGAAAGATGGATTCTCTTTTTTAAAAATATTAAAAATTGCTGTTCAGAGAAAAATAGATATTTAACCATGAGTGCTGTTGATAGCTACTATTCAGAACCCATTCAACCAGAAGAATCAAGTGCTGGGCAAATCCTACACTCACCTGGGTAGTTATGTACCTTGATTTAAAGCAGGAAGTCTGTAGAAGTACCAAGTTTTCTAAGGTTTTCAGATACTCTATTCTCCAGGTCTACCTCTCTCTGGGTCACTGTTCTATCTCCTTCATCTAAGGAGTGCAGTTAGTGTTGATTTACCCTATCAGAATAGATTCTAAGCGCCAATCCAATGAAGAACCTTCTCTTTCCATGACCTTGCTGTATTTCACAGAGTATTAGTGAATGAAAAAGTGTTTATTCAAGGCTTACTATCTGCCTGGCACTGACTTTGGCAAAATGATATCATTACTCTATTTGAATATTTTAGATCCAATATAAAATATTTGCTAAGCCTATATATATATATATATATATATATATATATACATGTATATACATATATATATATATAAAATTATATTGTATTCTTCACATAATAATAAAATAACAACAATAATAAACACATCTATTGCATGGCTATATAGCTGAAATTTCTGGTAGATCTAGAATTCTTTTAGTCTATATATTTCTGTGTGTGTGTGTGAGTGAGTGAGAGAGAGAGATTTCATTGATTAAAGGGAACTCCCAATGAGTAAATTCCCTCTACCAATGAAGATCAGCACCTTCTCTGTGACTTATTGACTTGCTTCGGGGCATTGAAAGAAACACCAGCAATTTCTTAGTCACTCACAAGGAGAATAGCTTCAATAACCATTACTAACTATCTAGCAATCAGATGCTAGATGAAGACCCTATAGGAAATCCTAAGAAGGGAACCACTGGGAAGGAGTGAGGAAGAGGGAAGCAGGTATGGTCATTAAGGAAACATTCAAACTTATTATCTAGAAATTCAATTCAGTGTCAGCTATTACTGGAGGAATCAAGCTGGCATGAAGGAGAGCTAATGCTATGGTTAAAATTAAAAAGATATCCTTTGTCAGCTGTTCAAAATAGAGTTCTTAAGAAAAATTGACTGGAAACTAGAAATACACGACTATCTGCATATTGAGCTAATCTTTTTACCCACCATCCAAGGAACAGATGAGATGGCAGTTTTATTCTAGGATTGTAAATGCAGACAATTACTTGTTTTTTTTTCAAATCACCTTTAACCCAGCAATTCTCACCCAAGTGTCATGTGCCTAATCTGAATGGAAGAAAGAATATGAGCTTGACCAAGCCTGGGTGACCGGTTGCCTCCAGAGTCAAAAATGCCCCCACATTCAATTGATGTTTGCTGAACATTAATATATTGGGACTATTGCAAATACTACCTCTTAGGTAACACTCAGAAAGGAAAGATTTGGACTAAATGATTTCAAATCCCCTTTCAATTCAGGATGGTATAGTGGAAAGAACACTGACTCATGGGATCCGAGAATGAATGCTGGATCTGCCTCGTTCTATCTGTATGGCCTTTGGCAAGTGAGACCCTCTGTGAGCCTCCATTTCCAATTTATAAAATGAGGAGGTTAGACTAGATAGCTTCTAAGGAGACTTTGTGATCTAGCTCTCTGACATTTTGATCTGGTCTAAACTCCTTGGCTGTTTCCTATCTAAACTTCATATCACTCCATGTACCCAGCATAGTGTCCTGGCCACTTACTAAACTGTGTATTATATAATACTCATTTGCATCCTATGTGACCTTTTTTCCTTCCTTGAATTATGGCTGGATGTCTGAGGATTCTAGGAATCAATAAATTTGAACTGTGTACAATTGCCTCCTTTGGAACTATCCCTTCAGCCTCTGAGTGGGAAAGATAATGCCTTAAACAAATAACCAGATCCTTTTAATTATGTCATTACTTGTTTCACCTGTGACAAACTGAAACATATATCAGAAAAAAGAGTTATGTTTTTGTTTTGTCTCTCTGGACAATTAATCATTGTCCTCTTCCATCTCTTACTGTTCAGGAAATTGCATTTTCAAACCCTGGTAAAATTGCTTCCTGGCATAACTCAAAAAAGATGCCACAAAAAATAGCATTAGTGTGAGTCCCATGAGATAAAAGAGTGCCTTCAGGAGAAGACATTCATTCAGTTGCCATTGACAATGAGACTACATAGAGGCAGGCACTTTAATTTCAAGGGAATGATGATCTATGATGGCATCTCAGTTAAAAAAAAATGTTTCAGGAACTTTGAAATGCCACAGTCTTCCATCATCTTCTAAAGTAGTCTATATTCAAATGTGTACACAATGAGGAAAATCCATCATTTATCCTTTCCATGTATCATTCTTTTTCACATGAGATTTCTCTGTCAAAGTTCAAAGAACCAGAAAGCGACAAAACTGTGATAGCCTGTATATATACTAAAACATTTGCCGTCAATGTACATGGTAATTAGCTCACTGGCATAATGATAGTTAACATTTCTATAACATTTTAAAGTTTGCAAAGTGTTTTGCATATGTTAACTCATTTGATCATTCCAACAACCTGGTGAGGTATGTTCTACTGTCATTCTCATCATATAGATGAGATGAAGAAATGAAGTCTGAAAGTGCTGAAGTGATTTGCCCAGCATCACATAGCTGAGTATATGAAGTATGATTTGGACTCAGACCTTTCTGACTCCAAGTTCAGCACTTTATATATTGTGTCACCTAGGTGTTTTTATGAAATAGCCATATGAAAATTCTTTAGGTGAAACTACAAAATGTGTCAGGGTAGTTATGGTTATAAAAAATTGCCCAATTTTTAGGGTTGCCTAAACGTGGTACCTATGTGAATGATTATTCAAATAACTTGATTGGACAGGGTCTTTCATGTTGGGTCCTACCCAACTCAATCCCAAAGACAAATCTGGGGCTATTTTTTACTTCCTCGGAAGTTACTCTTTACAGGATTTCTCCTAGTTCTTTCTCTCCCATCAAGAGATGTGAGGGATTCCTATTTAGCAAGGAGGGTCAGTACCATACAAGATTGCTCTATTGTTTTGGCACTGACTGCCCAAAGCTGATAAGAACCTATTTTCTACTTCAAAACTGAAAACAGGGGTCAGTTTACCTTACTCTCCCAACTCACACTACTACTGGCACATTGGGTCCTCAGAAGGGTAGCTGCTACCTCGGGTTCTAAGGGTAACTGCATGGGTTGACTATACTCCCAATAGCATATCTCATGAGCCCCTACAAGTGTGTTTTGATTTAAAAATCAGCTAGTACACTTGATGGACCTTTTAGAAAAAGTACTTATTCAAATGGCATAGCTATAACAGTAGTTAAAAAAAAGCATTTCCAACAAAAACCTTATACATACTCTCCAGAATCCATGGTAGAGGATTGGGTTGGGAAGGCTAGGCACAAACTTGAAATATGATGGTAGCAAGACACACATATAGAGAACACACATGGCCAAATCAACTTAGAAACAATAGGACTTCAAACCATTATTCTTGGAAGAGTCCTCACAAAGTTCACTGAAGGGTGTGATCTTAGGGATGCCTGGGCTGGTTGATCATATGGGTTCTCAGGGCATGCTCTCATCTATGGTTTAACTCTCTTCTCTACTGCCTTGAAACATGTTCCTTGAAGCTGCTTCCTTCTTTGGTTATTCTTTGTGTCAATGTCTATTCCCCACTCCATGAATTGTCTCCTATGTGGACAGTAGCCCTTCTTCAAAGCTACACAGCTAATGTTCAGAGAGGTTCTCTCCTTTCCCCTCTCAGTTTAAAACCTCTCTTAACTGTTATTATTTCTTCTATTATTTCATCCTTCTGGACATTGGCTATTAAAGCACCAGAGGCACAGCTAATTTGTTTGCTCAGCCAATTGCATTGTTTTGTTTTTTAGTCAATAAGAGAGGTATTTGCAACTCATAAAGATGTCAGTAGAACTTAACAGATAGTTTAATGCTTAATTAATATCTTGTGATTACATTCTGGACCTATTATGATACTGTATATGTGGGGTGGGGTAGGGAGGAGACTCCTTTCTTTATATATTGTTAGTATAGTATATATATATATCATGTTCAAATTTTCTGTAGAACCATTCTCTTGAATATAGAGTCTAATAGTTGCTTCTATAGCTCAAGTTTCACCTGAGAAAAATTTATGAAAATTTTTGTTATTTTTTCATAATTTCCCGGGATCTTTTTACATACATATTTCACTCTAATCGTTTTTAAAATATCAAGCATCTATTACCTGTAAAGCAGTGTTCTAGGCTCTGGAGCTATGAAAACAAAAAATAGTACTTGCCTTCAAGAAGTATGTTTACATTTTTCTAAGAAGTGACGTATGGACTCTAAATGGAACATAGAACTAATGTACTTTAACGCTATAAATCTACTTTTATTCTTTTGTTATACTCTGATAGATTTGACATGAATCTTGTGATTATATCATTCTTGCTGAGGTCAAATCCACTCTGATATTACTGGTTTTATATTGTTTCTTTATTCTAAGGTTATCTTCCTTTTGATCTCTTGTAAATGTAACAAACTGCTGAATTTTCCCATCTCATGAATAAAATATGAAAACGAACTCTATAGGTAAGAAACAGGTCAAGAAAGCATTTTTCCAGCACCCTCTTTGAAACTCAAATCCATATTCTCCACATAAAGTTCACACATCAGTTTTAGTTAAAAGAATTATGTCAGGGTGGAGGAACCAGCATTAACCTTGGTGACCTTCATTTGGTCTTCAGCTTCTAAGGTGGGTCATAATACTGTATCTGGACTGATCTAAAAACCTTTGTTTTAAATGGAAGAGCATTTTTTTTGGTTCGTTAACAGCAAGTGATCAAAATTAGGTTTAAATACACATATAGTATCCAGTTATGAAAAAATATGTAAGTGATTTGATATTCAGTTGCCAGAAGGAAAGGAAATGAGTGCAAGAGCTGGTATTGGCAAAATATCAAAAGTCATTGGATATGAGCAAAAGGAGACAGAAGAGTCAGAGATAACCCTAGAGTTTTCAATATACAGTTGATAGACTAACACACTGCTAAAATTATTGTGCTTTTCTATACTTGCATTTCCATGAGACAGTATAATATATTGAAAAATATTAGACTAAGTGTCAGGAGACAAGGTTTAGGGACATCTTCAAGCTTTCTTGCAATGCAAAAGGTCATGCTTCAGATTTTATCCCCTCTCTGTGCATTGCCTGCTTCACACCTCGCTTGACCATCTTTCAGGCCTGAATTTCAGGCTTTGGCCATAGTGTCTTTTACCCTCTGCCCTTGATGTTTGCCCTCAGTAGTGATAGTCTAATCTTCTCCCAATCCTTTAAAGGAAAGAATATTGAATTTTCTAGCACCTGCAATGGAAGAAGTAGTAACTATGGAAGGAATAAATGGAGGGACCTATGAGTATGATTACAGGAGAAGAGTCCTTTGTAACAAGGGAGGGATAAACACAGATATAATCATCATCCAATGGAGTTTCCACTCAGTATGGATCCATCTAGTCCTCCCCTCTCAACCCCTCATGAGGAGTTTATTAAAATTACTAAACCATGATAGTCTGATTCGATTGCAATGACAGAAGGAAGACCTAAGGAGAAAGGGAGAACTTAGACAAAGTTTCCTGTAATAGAAGAGGAAGGGGAAAAGCAGGAAGATTGAGATAAAAAAGGTTTGGTTATAAGCCAAACCCATGATCAAATAAACCAGAAGTTTGCTCTATTAGGAAGAAAGAAATAGTTTTACTGAAATTCGAAGCTTTACACATATAGAAAGAAGGAAAGGAAGAGGTGGGGCTGAGCCAAGATGGCAGCTGGAAAGCAGGGACTTGCTTAAGCTCTTCCCCAAATCCCTCAAAACACCTGTAAAAAATGGCTCTGAACAAATTCTAGAGCTGTGGAACCTACAAAATAGCAGAGGGAAGCAGGTCTCCAGCCCAGGAAAGCCTAAATGGTCACTGGGAAGGGTGTATCACACAGTGCCGGGAGCAGGGCACAGTCCAGCGTGGGCTGTGCCAGGACAGACTAGACCGGGAGTTGGCCAGAGCTGGCCTGAGGGCTATAAATCATTGAGCTGTGGCAGTTACCAGACTTCTCAACCCGCAAACGCCAAAGACCACTGAGCAGGTTAATGGGAAAACTACTAGATTGGGATAGAAAGTGGTCCAGCCCCAGCCCTGGGGGTAGCAGAGGTGGCATGGCAGTGGTGGCAGCAGCAGCAGGAAGCTCCCCTGGCTGCCTCCCAAGCTCTAGCATCAGCTGCATCTGGAGTCCCTGGTCCACTTGGTGGGAGGAATCAAGCAGTGGATCAGAGCAGGAGTGCAAGGAGCACTTTGCTGGCACAGAGGCAGCTTTGCCCTGCTTGGATCTGGGTCATGGTCCTGGTTGGCAGTTCTTTGGGAAGAAGGAGCATTGCTGTAGCAGAGATTCTTGTGTAGAAGTAGCTCTGAAAACAGCAGCACAGCTCCTCAAGCTTGGGACAAAGTACTCTCTACTCTACAAGCAGTCATACCCCGACAAAAAGCTCAAGGGTCAAGTAGTTGGCTGGGAACATGGCCAAGCGGAGAAAAAGGATGCAGATTCAGACTCTAGAATCTTTTTTTTGGTGACAAAGAAGACCAAAACATACAGCCAGAAGAAGTCAACAAATTCAAAGAGCCTACATCAAAAGCCTCCAGGAAAAATATGAATTGGCCTCAGGCCATGGAAGAGCTCAAAAAGCATTTGGAAAAGCAAGTAAGAGAAGTAGAGGAAAAATGGGGAAGAGAAATGACAGTGATGCAAGAAAACAATGAAAAATAAGTCAACCACTTGCTAAAGGAGACCCAAAAAAGTACGGAAGAAAATAACACCTTAAGAAATAGACTAACCCAAATGTCAAAAGAGCTCCAAAAAGCCAGTGAGAAGAATGCTTTGAAAGGCAGAATTAGCCAAATGGAAAAGAAAGTCCAAAAGACCACTGAAGAAAATACCACCTTAAAAATTAGATTGGAGCAAGTGGAAACTAGTGACTTGATGAGAAATCAAGATATTATAAAACAGAACCAAAGGAATGAAAAAAAGGAAGGCAATGTGAAGTATCTCATTGGAAAAACCACTGACCTAGAAAATAGATCCAGGAGATAGAATTTAAAAATTATTGGACTACCTGAAAGCCATGATCAAAAATAGAGCCTAGAAACCATCTTTCAAGAAATTATGAAGGAGAACTGCCCTGATATTCTAGAGCCACAGGGTAAAATAAAAATTGAAAGAATCCATCGATCGCCTCCTCAAATAGATCCCAAAAAGAAAACTCCAAGGAATATTGTCACCAAATTTCAGAGTTCCCAGGTCAAAGAGAAAATACTGCAAGCAGCTAGAAAGAAACAATTTGAATATTGTGGAAACACAATCAGAATAATCCAACATCTGGCAGCTTCTACATTAAGAGATCAAAGGGCTTGGAATACAATATTCTGGAGGTCAATGGAGCTAGGATTAAAACCAAGAATCACCTACCTGGCAAAACCGAGTATCATGTTCCAAGGCAAAATATGGATTTTCAATAAAATAGAGGACTTTCAAGCTTTCTCAGTGAAAAGACCAGAACTGAATAGAAACTTTGACTTTCAAACACAAGGATCAAGAGAAGCGTGAAAAGGTAAACAAGAAAAAGAACAAGAAAAAGAAATCGCAAGGGACTTACTAAAGTTGAACTGTTTTGTTTACATTCTTTCATGTAAAGATGATATGTGTGATTCATGAGACCTCAGTATTAGGGTAGCTGAAGGGAATATGTATATATATATATATGTATATATATATATATATACACATATATATACATATATATGTATATATATACATATATATATACATATATATATGTATAAGTGAATGTGTGTGTGTGTATGTATATGTGTATGTGTATATATATGTAGAGAGAGAGAGAAAGAGAGAGAGAGAGAGTGGACACAGGGTGAGTTGAAGATGAAGGGAAGATATCTAAAAGAAATAAAATCAAATTAAGGGATGAGAGAGGAATATATTGAGAGAGGGAGATAGGGAGAGATAGAATGGGGTAAATTATCTCACATAAACGTGGCAAGAAAAAGCAGTCCTGTAGGAAGAGAAGAGAAGTCAGGTGAGGGGGAATGAGTGAATTTTACTCTCATCAGATTTGACCTGAGGAGGGAATACCATACACACTCAATTGGGTATCTTACCCCACAGGAAAGAAGAAGGAAGAAGATAAAAAAGGGAGGGGATGATAGAAGGGAGGGCAGATGGGGGTGGAGGTAATCAAAAACAAACAAAGGGGACATGGTCAAGGAAGAAAATTCAATAAAGGGGGATAGGTTAGGAAGGAGCAAAATATAGTTAGTCTTTCACAACATGAGTATTGTGGAAGGGTTATACATAATGATACACATGTGGCCTATGTTGAATTGCTTGACTTCTTAGGGAGGGTGGGTGGGAAGGGAAGAGGGGAGAGAATTTGGAACTCAAAGTTTTAAAAACAGATGTTCAAAAACAAAAAAAAAAGTTTTTGCATACAACTAGGAAATAAGATACACAGGCAATGGGGCATAGAAATTTATCTTGCCCTACAAGAAAGGAAGGGAAAAGGGGATGGGAGAGGAGTGGGGTGACAGAAGGGAGGGCTGACTGGGGAACAGGGCAACCAGAATATACACCATCTTGGAGTGGGGAGGAAGGTAGAAATGGGGAGAAAATTTGTAATTCAAATTCTTGTGAAAATCAATGCTGAAAAGTAAATATATTAAATTTTAAAAAAGAAAAATTAGAAAAAGAAATGATAGTATTGCAAGAGAATCATGGAAAAGTCAAGAGCTTGGTAAAAGAAGCACAAAAAAATAGAAAAAGATAGAAAAATCCACCAAAGAAAACAATTCTTTAAAAAGTAAAATTAACCAAATGGAAGAGGAGGTACAAAATTTTGCTAAAGAAAACAATTCCTTAAAAAGTTCAACTGGCCAAATGGAAAAAGGGAGGTACAAAAGCTCTTTGAAGAAAATAATTCCTTAAAAATTAGAATTGGGAAAGAGAAAGTAATGACCCTGTGAGATATCAAGAAACAACAAAACAAAATCAAAAGAATAAAAAAAAATAGAAGAAAATGTGAAATTTTTCATTGGAAAAAAACTGACCTGGAAAACTGATCCAAGAGAGATAATTTAAGTATTACTGTGCTACCTGGAAGCCATGATCAAAAAAAGAACCTGGACATCATATTGCAAGAAATTATCAAGAAAAACTTCTCTGATATCATAGAACTAGAGGGCAAAATGGAAATGGAAAGAATCTACCAATCATCACCTGAAAGAGATAACAAAATGAAAATTCCCAGAAATATCATAGCCAAATTCCAGAGTTCCCAGGACAAGGAGAAAATATTGCAAGTAGCCAGAAAGAAACAATTGAAATATCATGGAGCCACAGTAAAAATTATACAGGATTTAGTAGCTTCTACATTAAAGAACTGGAGGGCTTGGAATATATTATGGAAGGCAAGGCATCTGGGATTACAAACAAGAATCACCGAACAAATGAAACTGAACATAAGCTTCCAGGGGGGTGGTGTTTGGGAATGGATATTTAACAAAATAGAGAACTTTCAAGCATTCCTAATTAAAAGACAAGAGCTGAAGAAAAACATTTGACCTCTAAATGCAAGACTCAAGAGAAGTAAAAAAAAGTTAACAAGAAAGAGAAAGCTTAAGAGATTCAACAAGGTTAAACTGTTTGTATTCCCACATGGCAAGACGATATTTGTAACTCTTAAGAACTTTATCACTATTAGGGCAATTAGAAGGAGTATACATAGATAGGGGCTGTGGGTGTGAGTTGACTATGATGAGATGATATCCAAAAAAACCAAAATTAAGGAGTGAGAAAGAAGATTGCACTGGGAGAAGAGGGAAGGCAGAGACTGAATGGGGCAAATTATCTCACACAAAAGAGTCACTACAGTGGAGAGAAAGATGGGGGAGTAGGTGGACAATGCTTGAATCTTACTCTCATCAGAATTGGCTCAAAGAGGGAATAACATACACACTCAATAGGATATAGAAATCTATCTTACCCTATAAGGAAGTGAAAATGGACAGGTATAAGAGAAGGAAGGAGGGGGGATTGACAGAAGGGAGGGCTTATTGGGAAATGTATAAGTCAGAAGTAGCACACTTATGAGGAGGGATAGGGGAAAAGTTAAGAGAGAGAGAAAGATAAGCAAGAGGAAAATAGGATTGACTGAAATACACAGTTAGTTGTCATAACTACAAATGTGAATGGGATGAACTCACCCATAAAACAGAAGCAGTTAGCAGAATGGATTAGAAACCAGAATCCTACAATATGCAGTTTACAAGACACATACTTGAAGCAGAGAGACACACACAGAATAAAAAGAAGGGCCAGGAGCAGAATCCAATATGCTTCAGTTAAAGTAAAAATAAAAAGCAAGGGTAGCAGTCATGATCTCTGAAAATGCAAAAGCAAAAAGAGATCTAATTAAAAGAGATAAGGAAGGAAACTATATCTTGCTAAAATGGACAATGAATTAATATCAATATTAAACATATATGCACCTAATGGTATAGCATCTATATTTTTAAAGAAGTTAAATGAGTTACAGGAGAAAATAGACAGTAAAACTACACTAATGGGGACCTCAGTTTTCCCCTCAGAGCTAGATAAATCTAACCAAAAAATAAACAAGAAAGAAGTTAAGGAGAAGAATAGAATTTTAGAAAAGTTAGATATGATAGACCTCTGGAGAAAATTGAATGGGAATAGAATGGGATATACCATTTTATCAGCCGTACATGGCACCTACACAAAAACTGACCATGTAGCAGGGCATAAAAGCCTCACAACCAAATGCAGAAAAGCAGAAATATTAAATGCATCCTCTCTAGATCATAATGCAATAAAAGTATACTCAATAAAGGGCAGTGGAAAGATAGATTAAACATTAATTGGAAACAAATAATCTAATCCTAAAGAATAAGCAGGTTATAGAAACAAACAACTGTTTCATTAAAGACAACAAAGCAACAAAATACCAAAATTTATGGGATGTAGCCAAAGCAGTACTTAGGGGAAATTTTATATCTCTAAATGCTTGCATCAACAAAACAGAGAAAGGGCAGATCAATGACTTGGGCACACACCTAAAAAAAACTAGAAAAAGAACAAATTAAAAATTTCCAATTAAACACCAAATTGAAGATCCTGAAAATTAAAGAAGAGATTAATAAAATTGAAAATAAGAAAACCATTGAACTAATAAACAAAATAGAAGCTGGTTTTATGAATAAAACCAATAAAATAGATAAACCATTGGTTAATTTCATTTTTAAAAGGAAAGAGGAAAACCAAATAACCAGTTTCAAAAATGAAAGGAGTGAATTCACCACCAATGAAGAGGAAATTAAAACAATTATTAGGAACTATTTTGCCTGATTATATGCCAATAAATCTGACAATTTAAGTAAAATGGATGAATATTACAAAAATATAAATTTCCCAGACTAACAAAATAGGAAATAGAATACTTACATAACACCAGCTTAGAAAAAAAAAATTCAACAAGCCACCAATAAACTCCCTAAGAAAAAATCTCCAGAGCCAGATGGATTCACAAGTGAATTCTACCAAACAGATGAAGAACAATTAATCTCAATACTATATAATCTATTGGGAAAAATAGATGAAGAAAGAGTCCTGCCAAATTCCTTTTATAACACAAATATGGAAGAGTAAAACAGAGAAAGATAATTCTAGACCAGCTCTAGGCCAATTTCCCTGATGAATATTGATGCAAAATTTAAAAATAAATACTAGCAAGGAGATTACAGCAATATATCACAAGGATCATACACTATAACCAGGTGGTATTTATACCAAGAATATAGGGCTGGTTCAACATTAGGAAAACTGTCAGCATAATTGATCATGTCAATAACAAAACCAATAGAAATCATATCTCAAAAGATGCAGAAAAAGCCTTTGATAAAATACGACACGAATTCCTATTGAAAACATGAGAAAGCGCAGAAATAAATGGAACCTTTCTTAAAATGATAAGTAATATCTTCTAAAACCAAGAGTGAGCATTATCTGTGATGAGGGTAAACTAGATGTCTTTACTGACAAGATGAAGCAAGGACGCACATTATCATCACTAGTATTCAATATTGTATTAGAAATGTTAGCTCTAGCAAAAAGAGAAGAAAAAGAAATTGAAGGAATTAGAATAGTCTATGAGGAAACAAAACTATCATTCTGCAGATGATATGGTGTTATACTTAGAGAATCCTAAAGAATCAATTTAAAAACTAGTACTTTGATCAGCAACCCAGAGACAGGGCAGCTGAGCTCAACTGAATCAATTTGCGTTGTCCTCAGAGCATATTTCTGTTGAACATGCTTCTCCTGCTGTCTAGGTAAATAAATCATCTCCTCTTGCTAATTGTTGGAGGATCTATGAATGCCTCATTTCTTTCTATATCAAACATAAACTACTAAGGGAGTAGCCTGAGTCAGTGCCTGCCCAGAACAGTAACTAAGGAAAGGAAGGGAAAGGCAAGGAAGTAAAAAGCAGAGGGAGGCAAGAAAGGGAAGAGAAGTGAAGGGAAAAGCTAAGAAAGGGAATGAAAAGAAAGGAAAAGCAAATAAAGGGAAAGGAAAAGAATAGAAAGGAAATAAAGGACACTCAGGGAACTTGAGTCGGAGTAGGATAAGCAGAGGGTGATGGGATGACTTGGTGGGAAAAGCAGAATTGATTTGGTATAAACAAAATCAATCTCAGTTACCAACTGCTGTCTTGAGCAGAAAAAAAAGGAGAGGAATGTGGAATCAATAGGAAAGAATTCATTTAATGCCATCTCAAACCTAAGAACTATAACCTTAAATGTGAATCAATTAAACTTCACAATAAAACAACAGAAGGGCTGATGGGTAGGGATAGGGACAGGACCTGTGATTTCCCTGCCATAGGGAACTTCCCAGTGGGAATACTCCCTCTCTCAACGCAGGTCATCACCTTCTCATTTGGAGAACGAGGCCTTGCCCAGGGTCACACAGCTTTTATGTGTCAGAGGTAGGAACCTATATCTTTCTGGTTTCCAGGCAAGCTCTATCCATTCTGCCACTTCTACATGAAAATAAAATTTGACAAACTGCTACACACAGGAAGAATTAAAAAATAAAACACATATAGAATAAAAATGAGAGGCTAGAACAAAATTAACTATTCTTCTGGTGATTAGCCCATATCAGGGGTTGTGCTCATAAGAGACACTGTGGTTTAGTGAACAGAGCACTGAACTTGGAGTTAAGGAGAACCGATTTCAAATCCTGCCTCAGAATTTATTAGTTGTGTAAGCCCAGGCAAGTCACTTAACCTCAATGCACCGTAGTTTTCTCTTCTATAAAATGTGGTGGGCTGGACCTACAGACCTTTAAGTTCCCTTCTAACTCTAAATCTATGATCCTATGATGACTTCAAATAAGGCAACAACAAAAACACAGTGTCAAGACAGAGGAAGAGGGTAACTACATTATGCTTAAAGGTACCATACACACTGAAACCATCATTATTAAATATATATTTACCCAGTGATGTCTTACTTAAGATCTTAAACAGGAACTAACCAAATAGCTTTATAATGTTTCTGTTCTAGAGCTGAATAAATCTAATAGAAAGATAAACAAAGGGGAAAGTATAGAACTGTTGGAATGTTGGAAAATTTTGATTTCAAAGACTTATCGTCTCTCCTAAATTGGAATATTAAAGAACAAATGCAGATAGATAGATAGATATAGATATATATGTATACATATATATTACATTCAGCAATACATTTAGAAAAAATTGGTCATGAGTTATGGCATAAGTGTAAAAGGACAGAAATATTAAACACATGCTTTATACGATATAATTCAATAAAAGGTAATCAATACAGGTAATATAAACAAAAATGAAGTCCTAAGACACTTTGAATAATAAATAGGTCAAAGAACAAATCATACAATAATGAAACAATATATCAAAATTCGTGTAACGTAGTTAAAGTAGTCCTCAGAAGAAAACAAATAGAAAAAAGAGGCTTAACAAACTGATCATACGAATTTTTTTTTTTGCTTTTTTTTTTTTTTGGCAGGGCAGTTGGGGTTAAGTGACTTGCCCAAGGTCACACAGCTAGTACATGTGTCAAGTGTCTGAGGCCGGATTTGAACTCAGGTCCTCCTGACTCCAGGGCCGGTGCTCTACTGACTGCACCACCTAGCTGCCCCATGATCATACGAATTTGAAAAAACTAGAAAAATCAACAGATTAGGAACCTTCAAAACAATCACAGAAGTCTTAACAATTAGAAGAAAAATAGATAATGTTAAAAACAAAACTCCATAGAAATGACAAAGAAAACAGGTCCGTTTAAAAAGACTAACAAAATCAATAAGCTAATTTGGCTTTTTAAAGAGAAATCAAATTAAGTTTTTTTTTAAAATAAATAAGGTACACTTACAAAAAAGAGACAAAACAAAAATAAATGCCAGAAATTAGTATATATAATTATATGTCAAGAAAACTAAAACTTTAAATTAGTAGCTACCTATAAAAATATAAAATCACAAAAAAAAAGACATGCCACAAAGAACTTGAATAATTCTGTCTCGGAGAGCAAAAATACAGCTCCATGAGTATATTTTGTACTTGTATCCCCATCATATAGCACAATGACCTGCAGATAGTAGTTGTTTAATAGATGCTTGTTGGATTGGATTGAACTTAAGCAAGCCACAAATGAACTACTCCAGGAAAAATACTATAGGAAACAATTTCTGCCCTTCGACTTCAGTTTCCAGTGGTAAATCTCTAAATTAATGAAATTCTAGGTCTAGACCCAAATGAACAAAACATCAGTATGAACCTTTCAAAATACACAGAGTAATAGGGAAAATTGAGAAATTGGTTCTTAGTGATAGTGTGTTTTATTAGGTTTTGTTGTTATTGTTGTTTTCACTACCAGAATTTTTTCAGAGTCCCCATTCTGTGTGATCTTGGACCTTTAGCTTCTTTAGGTCTCAGTTTCCTAATCTGAAAAATGAGGGGGTTGAACTAGATGAATTCTAAGATCCCATTCTAAATCTTGTGATGCCGTGGTCAGTTACTTCTGAACACACTAACTACATAGTATATTAGAACCAGCCCAAGGCAAATGGCTCCACCTAGTGGATTCTTGCAAAACATGTTTTAGAATTCTAAATTTACATTAGATGCATAATTGGCTAAAGATCATAGTTTTAGATCTGGAAGGCACCTTAGTTCACATTCTGAGCTGGAAATGACTCAGGCTATTCCATTAGTAGTTTGTGTTTGAAATAGAAAGAAATGAGGTATTCATAGATCATTCAACAATTAACAAAGGGGAGATGATTTATTCACTTAGACAGCAGAAGAAGGATGTTCAACAAGTATATGCTCTGAGGACAACACAAATTAATTCAGCTGAGCTAAGCTCCCCTGCCTCTGAATTGCTAATCAAAGTACCCCAGCCAACCATTAGAGTTCTGCTGGAGTTCATTGCAGTTATTTTGTATTTAGGTAACCAGGAAGTTATGTCAACAGCCTGAGTCTTTAGTTGCCTGAATAAATGAAGCCTTAAGACTTATTTTAAAATCTTTTAAAGAAAAAAAAACCCAGCATGGGGTCAGGGAGCTAGGATACTGCTCCCATTTAGTTGCCATTTAGTTCCACCTCTTCATTTAACCAATAGGGAAATAGACTCTAGGCTATCAAATGACTTGCCCAACAATGGTGGGAAAAAATTTCATCATAATAATTTTAATGTAAGTTTTCTTTTATTCATTCTTTTAAAAAATAATTATATTATTTATTTATTTTTAGCATTCAATTTTTAAAGTTCTGAATTCTAAATTCTCCCCCTCCTTCCATCTCCTCCCCCACCCACTAAGAAGGCAAATATGATATGATTATACATGTGAAATCATGCAAAACATATATCTACATTAACCACATTACAAAAAAGCAAGAAAAATAAAGTGAAAAAGTATACTTCAATTTGCTCTCAGAGTTCATCAGTTTTCTCTCTGTAAGTAGATAACATTTTTTTCATCATGAGTCTTTCAGAATTGTCTTGGATCATTTTATTGGTCAGGGTAGCTAAGTTTTTCACAGTTGATCATCCTTACAATATTGTGGTTACTGTGTACAATGTTCTCCTGGTTCTGTTCACTTCACTTTGTATCAATTAATATGTCTTCCTAGATTTTTTGAAACCATCCTGCTCATCACTTCTTATTAGCACAATAGTATTCCATCACAATCACATACCAAAATTTGTTCAGCCAGCATTTCCTTAGTTTCCAATTCTTTGCTACCACAGAAAGAACTGCTATAACTATTTTTGAACAAATAAGTCTTTTTTTTCCTTTTATTTGATTTGTTTGGCATATAGATCTAGGAGTGATATTGCTGGGTCAAAGGGTATGCATAGTTTTGTAGCCTCATTTGGCATAGTTTCAAATTGTTCTCCAGAATGGTTAGATCAGTTCACAATTCCACCAATAGTGCATTAGTGTCCCAATTTTTCCATATCCTCTCCAGCATTTGTCATTTTTCTTTTCCATCATGTTAGCCAATCTGATAGATGTGAGATGGTATCTCAGAGTTGTATTAAATTTCATTTCTCTAATCAATAGTGATTTAGAGAATTTTTCACATGATTATCGATAGTTTTGATTTCTTCTTCTGAAAATTGTCTGTTAATATCCTTTGACCATTTATCAACTGGAGAATGGCTCTTATTTTTATATATTTGGCTCAGTACCCTATGTATTTTAAAAATGAAGATTCTTATCAGAGAAATACTATAATATCTTCCCATAGTATCTGTTTTCCTTCTATTTATTATGCTTCTTGTGATCCTTTCTATCTCTTATTTGGTCATAAACTCTTCCCTTTTCCAAATATCTAGCAGGTAGTATTTTCCATGCTCCCCCAATATACTTATGATATGAGCACTTGTGTCTAAATCATTTATCCATTTTAACCTTATCTTGTATGAATGTTGGTCTATGCCTAGTTTCTGCCAAATTACTCTTCAATGTTCCCTATAATTTTTGTCAAATATTGAGTTCTTACTCCAAAAGCATGGATCTTTGGGTTTATCAAACACTGAATTATTATGGTCATTTTCTACCATGTAGGGTGTACCTAATCTATTCTACTGCTCCACCCCTCTATTTTTTAGCTGGTACCAGATTGTTTTAATGAGTATTACTTTGGAATATAGGTTGATATCTGTTATTGCTAGGCTGCCTTCTTTTTTTAAAAAATTTTTTAGGCTACCTTCTTTAGTTTTTTTTTCATTTATTCCCTTGATATTCTTGACCTTTTGTTCTTCCAGATTAATTTTGTAATTATTTTTCTAGCTCTATAAAACAATTCTTTGGTAGTTTTATCGATATGGCATTGGATAAGTAAGTTAATTTAGGTAGTTAACTTAGGTGTTTTTATCATATTGACCATAGTCAATTAATATATCTTTAATTGTTTAAATCTGTCTTTATTTGTTTGAAAAGTGTTTTATAATTGTGTTCTTATAGTTCCTGGGTTTAGCTTGGCAGGTATGTTCCCAAGAATTGTATATTGTCTGTAGTTATTTTAAGTGGAATTTCTCTTTCTATCTCTTCCTGCTGTGTTTTGTTGGTATTATATAGAAATGCTTATGGTTTATGTGAGTTTATTTTACATCCTGAAATTTTGCTAAAGTTGTTAATTTTTTAAACTAACTTTTTAGTTCATTCTCCAGGGTTCTCTAAATATACTATCATATCATCTGTAAAGAGTGATAGTTTTGTTTCCTCATTGCCTATTTTTATTCTTTCAATTTCTTTTTCTTTTCTTATTGTTACAGCTAACATTTCTAGTACAATATCAAACAACAGCGGTGATAATAAACACCCTTGCTTCACACCTGATCTGATTGGGAAGGCATCTAGTCCTTCTCCATTACAGACAATTCTTACTCTTGGCTTTAGATATATATTACTTATCATTTTAAGAAGGGCTCTATTTATTCTTGTGCTTTTTAGTGTTTTTAAGTAGGAATGGGTATTGTATTTTACCTAAAGTATTTTCTTCATCTATTGATATAATCATATGATTTTTGTTGTTTTTGTTATTCATATGGTCTATTATGTTTATAAGTTTCCCAATATTGAACCAGCCCTTTATTCCTGGTATAAATCCCACCTGGTCATAGTATATGATATTTGTGATGTATTGCTGTAATCTGCTTGCTAGTATATTATTTAAAATGTTTTCATCAATATTCATTACAGAAAGCGGTCTATAGTTTGGTTGGGTTTTTTTGCCTCATTCTTTTTTTTAAAATTTATTTTTAAACACTCATTTCCACAAGATTTTGAGTTACAAATTTTCTCCCCATCTCTACCCTTCCCCTAACCCCAAGATGGCATGTATTCTGATTGCCCCTTTCCCCAGTCTGCCCTCCCTTCTATCACCCCACTCTCCCCCTATCCCCTTTCCCCTTGCTTTCTTGTAGGGAAAGATAGATTTCTATACCCCGTTGCCTGTATATCTTATTTCCCAGTTGCATGTAAAAACAATTTTTTAAACATTTGTTTTTAGAACTTTGAGGTTGGTATTTTTTAAAATCTGTTTTTGCTTTCCCTTGTTTAGGTATCAAAACCATTTTTGTGTTATAGAAGGAATTTGGTAGGATTCCGTCTTTACCTTTTTTTCAAATAGGTTATATAATATTGAAACTAACTGTTTTTTCAATGTTTAGTAGAATTCACTTGTAAATATATTTGGCCTGGGGATTTTTTTCTTAGGGAGTTAACATAGGGGGTTTTGTGCAATCTATTTCCTCTTCTGTTAATGTAGGCAACTTATATTTTTGCAAATATTCATCCAGTTCACTTAGACTGTCAGTTTTACCAGCATAAAATTGGGCAAAATAGCTCCTAATCATTGCTTCAATTTCACCTTCTTTGCTGATGCATTCACCCACTTCATTTTTGACACTTTCTTTAACAACCATAAAATATTGGACATAATTTAAAAGTAACAAAATTGGATCTATTTTTAAATATTCTAGAATTCTTAAATATTCTTAATTCATATTGTTTCAGGCTGGGCTCAACTTAGACCAGTTCCTTGGTATTTTGTGTTCCGGACTGGAATGTCATAAGGTACTTGTCAGTTGATCAATTTTTAACAAAAGAAGATTTACTTAGCCATAGCAAGTGAAGGATACTCTGAAAAGACATGCATTGAAAACACTTTTATGTTGATTCAACTGAGTGAACTTCTTTGTATCTGAGTTACCCATGGTAATCTGAAAGTCAAGCATCAGAGCATACCTGGAGCTCCTTATGGCTATTTTCTTTTCAGGTAACCAGTAACTGATGTCAGTCTACAGGATATATTGTTCCCTTTCAAGGAGAAATTAACTAAATTATATTGTAGCAAGACATTAGGATATTATTTCCTCTAGTCAACCAATATACATTTGTTAAGTGCCTACTATGTGACAGGTACTACCCTAAGCACTGGGAATACAAAGAAAGGCAAAAGACAGTACATGCCCTCAAAGAATTCACATGCTAAAGGAGGAGACAATGTGGAAACTAATATGTAAAAATAAGCTATATATAGGATAAATAGAAAACAATTAACACAGGGAAGGCACTAGAATTAAGAAGGATTGAGAGAGGATTTCTGTAGAAATATGGATTTTAGCTAGGACTTGAAGGAAGCCTGGGAAGTCAGGAAGCAAAAATGAGGAGGGACAGAATTCTAGGTGTGAAGGACAGCCAGAGAAAATGCTCAGAGCCAAAATGGAGGGTCTTGTTTGGGTACCTCGGCAAGATCAGTTTCACTGGATTGAAGAGTATATAGTGTGGGGTATAAGGAATAAAAAGACTAGAAAGGTAGTGGGGGGATAAGGTTATGTAGGGATCTGAATTCCAACAGATGATTTTGTGTTTGATCCTGGAGGTGGTATGGAGCCACTGGCGTTTATTAGATGACATGGTCAGACTGATGCTTTAGGAAAGCCACTTTAGCAGTTAAATGGAAGGATGGGTAAGGATTGGGGAGAGATGTGAAGCTGGCAAGGCCATTAGCATGCTATTGTAATAGTCCTGATGTGAGAAGGGGAAGAGGGCCTGTACCAGTGTGGTAGCAGCATAAGAGGAGAGAAGGGGGCATATTCAAGTAATATCACAAAGGTGAAATTGACAAAACATTGGCAACAGATTGGATGTGGAGGGTGAGAGATAATGAGGAGGTTTTGAACCTCATTGGGAGGCTGGGAGACCAGGACAGTGGTGCCCTCAACAGTAAGAGGAAAGATAGGATGTGGGGGGGGGGGGCGGGGTTAAGAGAAATATAATGAGTTCAGTTTTGGAGGTGTTGAATTTAAGGTATCTGTGTAACATTCAGATTGAGATGTCTGAAAGACAGTTGAAGATGTGATATCAGAAGTCAGCAGAAAGGTTAGGAATATTAAGCAGATGTAACAATAATGCTGTTAGCAGCTGTTGTGGGGGTGAAAGACACAACAAGACCAGCACATAGAAGGGCTGCTAGCACAGGTTATTTAATCTGCTTTTCTAAGGAAAGCAACTTTAAGGGGTTAACAATCTCACTTTAATTAAACATACATATATCATTCACTTATTTCAGGGGAAAAAGCCAGCACCCTGAACTTCAGAGCAAATACAAACAGAAATTACAAACAGAAAATATCAACAGATCAAATAACACAAACCAGTAGACAGGCTTCTAGCTCTCTGTCCAAAATCTCAGTACATAATTACCCGGGAAGCACCAACATCTGGGTTTTCAAACTGGGGGTGCTCCAGTGGTTGCCCCAATCTTGTCTGGTCAAATCACACAACACTCTTCCAGTGAGTGAGAGCCCCCAAACAAAATGCTAACCTCTGAGTTTATATATCCTGTTCAGGGTCAAAGGGCATCACAACTATGGGACTCAAAGCCATGTGACATTTCTTCGGGCATCACAGCCATGGGACTCAAACATATGTGAACTAAGCTTTCCCTTGACATAAGCAGAAAAACTCCTGATTTAATCAAAGTAACAAAGGCCAGACTGATTACCTAAGTGCTCCAAAAGAGAAAACAATAAAAAAAGTCCTGCCTTGATTACCATTACATAACATTTGAGAATCACCAGCATAGAGATAATTAAATCCAAGAGAGCTGAGGAGATCACCAAGTGAAAGCAGAGAAAGAACACTAATGATTAGTGGTCATGACCTAAATAAAAATCCAGCAAAGGAGACTGCAGTAGTCAGATATGTAAGAGAAGAACCGAGAGAGTGATGTCCTGAGAACCTAGAGAGTTCAGTTATGGATATGTTGAGTTTTAAATGTGCGTAGAACATCCAGTTTGAGATGGCCAATAGGCAAATGAACATGGAACAAGACAGCAGAGAGGTTAGGGCTGGATAAGTACATTTGAGAATCAGCAGCAGAGAGACAATAATTGATTCTATGGGAGCTGATGGATTACCAAGTGAAATAATATAGACAGAGAAGAGAAAAAAACCTAGGATAGACTCCTCTGGGACAGCCACAGTTAACCAACATGACTGGATGAAAACCCAGCAAAAGAGATTGAGAAGGAGCAGTCAGATAGGTAGAATGAGAATCAGGAGTAAATAGTGTCATGAAAACCTAGAGAGAAGAGAGTATCAATGAGAAGAGGGCAATCAATGATGCCAAAGACTGAAAAGAAGTCACGAAGGTTGAAGAGTAAGAAAAGGCCACTGAATTTGGCAATTAGGAGATCACTGGTAACTTTGGAGAGAGCAGTTTCAACTGAATGATGATCTCAGAAGGTAGATTGTAGGGAGTTAAGAGAGTGAGAGAAGTAGTCTTACCTAGCAACATTATTATATCCTTTAAAGAAATTTTAAAATTTTGTTAATGTCTTTTGTTTTTTATCATATCAATTTCCAAATCTTTCCTCTCCTCTCCTCTCCCTTTCTAAACTTTTCTACTTTTTCTTTTAAATGACATTTTGTAACAAAGAATTAAATTGAGAGGGAAAAGCAGTTTGGCCAAACTACCCAATCTGTCAACCAAGTCTGACAGTATGTGCATTTCTCCATAGTAATAGTCACTTGTGTCCAATAGAAAGAAAGGATTTGTATTTTGTCATCATCTCTTCAGAGCCAGGCTTGCTTATTAAACAATGCTCTGTTTGAGTTTTGTTTTTCTCTCCATTTACATCATTTTAGTCATTACATGTGTCGTTTTTCCTAGTTCTGCTCACTTCATTTTACATCACTTTGCTGAGCTCTTACCATGTTTCTCTATATTCTTCATATTCATCTTTTATATAGCACATAATATTCCATTACAGTAATATGCTGCAATTTATTTATCCATTCTCAGTCAACAGACATCTGCTTTGTTTCCAGTTTTTGCCATAACAAAAAGTGAGGCAATAAATATTTTGCTGTACATCAGATCTTTCCTTCTATCTTTAACCTCCTTGGGGTATATGCCTAACAGTAGAATCTCTACATCAAGGAGAATTACTATTTTAATTGCTTAGTATAATTTCAAATTGCTTTTCAGAATAGTTCTACCAATTTATAGCTGCATCAACACAGTATTAGTGTTCCTGCTTTTTGCCAACCCATTCAACATTGACTGTTCTTATCTTTTGTCACCTTGCACTCAGCGTTGCTTGAATTTGCACTTCTCTTATTTTTAGTGATTTGGGACAATCTTTATTATGATTGTCAATAGTTTGTAATTCTTCCTTTGAAAACTTTTTCATATTCTTTGACCAGTTGCCTATTAGGAAATTACTCATGCTCTTATGTATTTGTGTTAGTTCCCATATATGTGTATATGTAGGTATATATGTATATGTATGTACATGTGTATATATATATATATGTGTGTGTGTGTGTGTGTGTGTATGCATATACAAAAAGACCCTTATCAGAAATATGTAATACAAATATTTTGTCCCAAGTAAGCAAATTCCGTTCTTATCCTGAGGTTTTTTTCTAGAAGACTAATATCCAAATGTCTAGAGTCTCCAACACATATTAAATTCAGCAAAAAAAAATTTAAATGTCTAAATGCTGATTTATACTTACAAGAAAGAGGTACTTGGATTTTTTAGTGTTTTAATGTAGATTATGTCATTTTCTTTCAAAATCCACACTATGGAAAAGACATTGTAGAGAGCACATTTCCTTGATAAAATCACATATTACTTAGCCCATTGTTCCTCATTATAAGTAAAAACTATACCATGACATTTATAAATTTACTTGAATATTTTTTAAAGGAATAGAAAGACCCTGAATCCAAACAAATAATATGATTTGAAGTTAAATTTTTTTATCCAGTTCTTTGGGAAGACATTCTTGAGCCCTGCTTCCTTAAAATTAGTATTTGAGTTTTTTTTTTTTTGTTTCTACAAGACCACCTGCAATAAAAACTGTTTATTTTCTCAGTTTAGAATGGTCATCCCAGATGGCTGGAAAGCTCTTTGTTTCTTTCGTTTCTTAGCAGCATGGGTCTCTGAAGAATAGTATGGGCCAAGATCATAATGTCATTCCCATACTGACCATAATTATCAAAGGACTGGACTATATCTCTTCATATTTAAGCATGTAATTAAAAAACAGTAGTGAAGGTATCTCCAGTGATCAGTAATATACCTCAAAACCATCTGCAAGACATTTAAGTGGCCTTACTTAGTACTTCTCCCTCAAAAAGAGAATCTCAAAAAATAGGGAACATTACCTAGTACTAAGATGTTTTGAATTTAACTCAACTTGATTAATTATAATAGCTAAATTAAAAATTAAAATTCTGGGCTACTTTAAAATTATAATAGTTTATTGATAAAGACCAACCAGTATTTATTTGCTGCCTTCTGTATGTGTCATGCACTGTACTTGGAACTATAAGAGGCTTTAGTATCCTGCACATTTTTTTTACTGGACTTGATTTCCTTGGTACAGGGATCTCTTCCTAGGCAACTCTCTTGCCCAATGCATATCAGCACCTTCTCTGCAATGTATAGAGAGGTATGCAAATTACTTGGGATGAGCAATAATTTTGATATGGTTTTACTTTGTGTCAATGATCAAGTGTGTGTGCTTCTACTGATAACAAGCTGATTCAGAACATCTGACCTTGTCCAAATGAAGCCATATGGAACTGGTTTTTCAACCTTTAGTCAGTTCTTTGTCAATTGAGTACTGGATTTAGTGCCATCCATATGTTTCATTGCTCTCTTTTGTTATGTTTTTAATTCAATGGCTTATAAAACGGGTGTTATGCCAAGGAAACATGCAAAAAATAGCACATGGAGCATGCTTCAGTGATTGTTAGAAATATTGAAGCAACTATTGGTGTGAAGAAGTCAAACATTTCAAGGGACATTCAAGCCCACAATGAAATACAACCAGTCACACCCAATGGTAAAGGATGAAAATGAAAAACCACATGAACTGACAAACTCTTGTTGGAAAATAATCGATCTTCCAAAAAACAGACAAATATACCTTCAAAGGGATCTGGCATATGGAGGGGGTAGTTACTGATTCCTCTGCAATTTAGCATAGACTTCTTGAAGTTGGAACGAAACTAGGAAGACAAGTAAAAAAAAAATCTCCTAACTGGGGTAAAGACTGGAGTGCTGAAGACTGGAAAATTGTAATTTTTACTACTGAAACTTAACTTTTTCATTAAAGCTGTACTAAAACCAATGTTGAAAGTCCAGATGATCCTGTAAGATCTAGGCATTTACACCACACTGTTAATTTCTTTTTTACTTTATATGGGCCTGGAAGTCCTGTTCCCACTAAGGAAATAATGAATTCTGATTAAAATACTGATATACTGAGAAGCAGAATTATTCCAGAATTACAGAAATTAACAAATGGGAATGAAGAGGTAATACTGCAACACCACCTTGAACCATGCAACACATCACAAAAAGTCAATAAATGTATAAAAAAAGATGAAGATTAATGTGCTTCACTGTCCCATAAACTCATCTCCTTTTTTTTAAAACATATGGGCAGTAAGGAAGACTAGACTTGGAAAAAAAAAGTCTATTTGTCAAAAGCATGCTTAATATCTAATTGATAAAAAGTGTGGTTTCCTGAAGAATTAAAGAATATGTCAAAATATTGATGAACTTAAAGCCAATTTTTAAAAACAAATGTAGCGAAAGAAAGAAGTGTGGCATATTAGAAGTTTTTTAAACATGTTAAAAGTTGTAGGGTTTATTGTATAGGTCTATGCACTTAAGTATTTTACTTTGTCCAGTTAATTTGATCAACACTATAATATTACAGAGCTACCTGGAACACTGGGAAATTGAATGACTTGCCTAGGGTCACACAGCTAGAAATGGGACATGGAAAGAGTTCTTCTTGACTCTGAACTCCATGTCTGTCAGGATCCCCCTGCCAACACCATCCCTCCCTTTTCATTCTTCTCTTTCTACTATTAGGAGACACCCTGTTTTCCAGCATTAAGGCTCAGCAAGCAAGCTGTGCCCTGAGCCTGACATAACAACTGTCCTTTGAACTCACCTTCCAGATGAACTCTGCTGCTGAGAAATCCCAGAATTGTTTCCGCACCAGCTCCAAGTGGTAAAGGAGCTCGGACAAACACCTGCAAGGACCGTGCTCCAGTCATGAAGCCCCGGATGAATCAAACTCATCTTATCATTGTTACCCCTCATTGTCATAGCTACAAGGTCACTGTGTAGCCCTTACTATGTGTATCAAGGTTTGGCCTCACTAAAGCATGTCTCTTCCTAGAGGCCAAGGCCCCAGGGTGCGGGTCTAGTTTCCCTCCTCCATTGGAATAAAGAAATTTTTTTCACTTATAACCGCTGTTAACTCTGGTTTCATTTTGGTTTTGTTGTATTTATTCGGAGTATTTATTTATTATTTATAGTATGTATTTATTCTCAACTATGGTTGAGATGACCTGTGTGAGCTCTTTTTTTTGGTTTTGTTTTTTTTTTCCAGAGTTAATAGCAGTTGCATAGTCACTGTGGCTCTTCGATTCAATTTGATTTTTCAGAGTTAACTGTGGCTCTGATGACCTGTGGGAGCACATTCGTGTTTTACCTTTCAGAGTTAGCAGCAGTGGCATAACTTTTGTGACTCTTTGGTCATTTGTTTTCAAGATTGACAGTCCAACATACTATCCTGCCTCTGAACATTAAGAATGATCAAGAAGAAGATGGCGGCTGGTAAGCACGGACTAGAGTGAGCTCCGTACCCGAGTCCCTCCAAAAACCTATGAAAATGGCTCTGAACCAATTCTAGAACGGCAGAACCCACAGAACAGCAGAGGGAAGCAGGGCTCCAGCCCAGGACAGCCTGGATGGTCTCTGGGTGAGCTCTATTCCACACGGAGCTGGGAGCTGGGAACGGAGTGGAGCAGAGCCCAGCCTGAGCGGCGTGGACGATCCAGACCAGAAGCTGGGCGGAGGGGGCCCTAGCGCCCTGAATATGTGAGCTGCGGCAGTTACCAGACCCCTCGACCCACAAACACCAAAGACTGCGGAGAAGGTTAGTGGGAAAAGCTGCGGGAGTGGAAGGAGTTCGCGGTTCGGCTTCCAGCCCCGGGGGCAGCGGAGGTGGGGCAGCTACAGCTGTTGTTACTTCCGGCTCCAGGCCCACCTGGTGGGAGGAATTAAGTGGCGGATCAGAGCAGGAGTGCAACAACCTGCTGAAGATCTAAGCCCAGTCTGGACTGGGGGTCCTTGGGGAAGGAGGAGTGCGGCTCTGACAGAGCTGGCACCTCCCCCACAAACGTAGAACATAGAACTCGTTAGTCTACAAGCAGTCATACCCCACTGAAAAACTCAAGGGTCAAGTTAGTTGGTTGGGAATATGGCCAGGCAGCGAAAACGCACCCAGATTCAGTCTCAGACTTTGGATTCTTTCTTTGGTGACAAAGAAGACCAAAACATACAGCCTAAAGAAGACAACAAAGTCATAGAGCCTACAACAAAGCCTCCAAGAAAAACATGAACTGGCCCCAGGCCATAGAAGAACTCAAAAAGGATTTGGAAAAGCAAGTTAGAGAAGTAGAGGAAAAATTGGGAAGAGAAATGAGAAGGATGCGAGAAAACCATGAAAAACAAGTCAATGACTTGCTAAAGGAGACCCAAAAAAATACTGAAAAATACACTGAAGAAAACAACACCTTAAAAAACAGACTAACTCAAATGGCAAAAGAGCTCCAAAAAGCCAATGAGGAGAAGAATGCCTTGAAAGGCAGAATTAGCCAAATGGAAAAGGAGGTCCAAAAGACCACTGAAGAAAATACTACTTTAAAAATTAGATTAGAGCAAGTGGAAGCTAGTGACTTTATGAGAAATCGAGATATTATAAAACAGAACCAGAGGAATGAAAAAATGGAAGACAATGTGAAATATCTCCTTGGAGAAACCACTGACCTGGAAAATAGATCCAGGAGAGATCATTTAAAAATTATTGGACTACCTGAAAGCCATGATCAAAAAAAGAGCCTAGATACCATCTTTCAAGAAATTATCAAGGAGAACTGCCCTGATATTCTAGAGCCACAGGGCAAAATAGAAATTGAAAGAATCCATCGATCGCCTCCTCAAATAGATCCCAAAAAGAAATCTCCTAGGAATATTGTTGCCAGATTCCAGAGCTCCCAGATCAAGGAGAAAATCCTGCAAGCAGCCAGAAAGAAACAATTTGAGTATTGTGGAAACCCAATCAGAATAACCCAAGATCTGGCAGCTTCTACATTAAGAGATCGAAGGGCTTGGAATGCGATATTCCGGAGGTCAATGGAGCTAGGATTAAAACCTAGAATCACCTACCCAGCAAAACTGAGTATCATGTTCCAAGGCAAAATATGGATTTTCAATAAAATAGAGGACTTTCAAGCTTTCTCAGTGAAAAGACCAGAACTGAATAGAAAATTTGACTTTCAAACACAAGAATCAAGAGAATCATGAAAAGGTAATCAAGAAACGGAAATTGCAAGGGACTTACTAAAGTTGAACTGTTTTGTTTACATTCCTACATGGAAAGAATGATCAAGAAAATAGTACTGAGTAATGTAAACTCCCAAGGAGATTTGATTTCTGACTTCTAATCCTACTGCATTTAATGCTCTTTCTTCCACTCTGGAACAAACCTATTCAAAACCAAAGGGTTTTTAGTAAAGCATGTTCTGCTACTTACTGTACCTGTGTCCTCTGCTACTTTCTTTCTTTCTTTTTGTACTTACCTTTATTTGTAGGGTTTTTTTTGTTGTTGTTGTCAAAATGTTTTTATTATTTAATATTTTTAGTTTTCAACATCGATTTCCACAAGATTTTGAGTTACAGATTTTCTCCCCATTTCTACCCTCCTCCCCACTCCAAGACGTCATCAATTCTGATTGCCACTTTCCCCAACCTGCCCTCCCTTCTGTCACCCAACTCCCCCCATCCCCTTTCCCCTTACTTGCTTGTGGGGCAAGATAGATTTCTATACCCCATTGCCTGTATATCTTATTTCCTAGTTGCACATAAAAAACAACCTTTTTTGAGCATTTGTTTTTATAACTTGAAGTTCCAAATTCTCTCCCCTCTTCCCTTCCCACCCACCCTCCCTAAGAATCAAGCAATTCAACATAGGCCACACATGTATAATTATGCAAAACAATTCCATAATAGTCATGTTGTGAAAGACTAACTGTATTTCCCTCCATCCTATCCTGTCCCCCTTTATTCAATTTTCTCCCTTGACCCTGTCCCTGTTCAAAAATGTTTGCTTTTGATTATCTCCTTCCCCTATCTGCCCTCCCTTCTATCATCCCCCTATCTAATCCCCTCCCCCTTCCATTCCTGTGGTGTAAGATACCCAATTGAGTGCGTATGTTATTCCTCCTTAAATCAAATCCGATGAGAGCAAGATTCACTCATTCCCTTTCACCTACCCTCTCTTCACTTCTAATGGAACTGCTTTATCTTGCCACTTTTATGTGAGATAATTTACCCCATTCTATCTCTCCCTTTCTCCTTCTCCCAATATATTCCTCTTTCACCCTTTGATTTTATTTTATTTTTTTAGATATCATCCCTTCATATTCAACTCACCCTGTGCCCTCTGTTTATATGCATATGTATATTCCCTTCAACTACCCTAATACTGAGAAAGGTCTCATGAGTTACAAATATCATCTTCCCATGTATGAATGTAAACAAAATGGTTCAATTTTAGTAAGTCCCTTATGAGTTTCCTTTCCTGTTTACCTTTTCATGCTTCTCTTGAGTCTTGTATTTGAAAGTCAAATTTTCTATTCAGCTCTGGTCTTTTCATCGAGAAGACTTGAAAGTCCTCTATTTTATTGAAAATCCGTGTTTTGCCTTGCAATATTATACTCAGTTTTGCTGGGTAGGTGATTTTTCGTTTTAATCCTAACTTTTTTGACCTCCAGAATATCATATTCTAAGCCCTTTGATCCTTTAATGTAGAAGCTGCTAGATCTTGTGTTATCCTGATTATTTTGGCACCATACTCAAGTTGTTTCTTTCTGGCTGCTTGCTTTCTGGAATTTGGCGACAATATTCCAAGGAGTTTTCTTTTTGGGATCTTTTTCAAGAGGCAATTGGTGAACTCTTTCAATTTCTATTTTACCCTCTGGTTCTAAAATATCGGGGCAGTTTTCCTTCATAATTTCTTGAAAGATGATGTGTAGGCTCTTTTTTTGATCATGGCTTTCAGGTAGGTAGTCCAATAATTTTTAAATGATCTCTCCTGGATCTGTTTTCCAGGTCAGTGGTTTTTCCAATGAGATATTTCACATTGTCTTCCATTTTTTCATTCTTTTGGTTCTGTTTTATAATTTCTTGATTTCTCATAAAGTCACTAGCTTCTACTTGCTCCAAGCCAGACTCTCGGTCTGGTCTGTCCTGGTGTGGCCCAAGCTGGGCTGCGCTCTTCTCCCAGCACAGTGTGATAGACCCTTCCCAGCAACCATCCAGGCTGTCTTGGGCTGGAGACTTGTTTCCCTCTGTTATTTCATGGGTTCTGTAGCTCTAGAATTTGTCCAGAGCAATTTTTGGAGGTTTGGGGGAAGAGTTTAAGCAAGTCCCTGTTTTCTAGTTGCCATCTTGCCCTCTGCTACTTTCTTAACCAAACTCTGTACTTGCCTTGACCCAGTGTGATGCCAATCAGTGATTACAGATATTTCCAAACCATTCAATAGGCCTCAGGTGGGGCTAGTTAAGGGAAGCTTGATTAGAGGTTTGTTTGTAGGCAGACCTACACCCTTTAGTTACTAAGTACTAAGCCTCAGGCCTACACCCTTTGCTGATTGGGTGTGAAGCCCTTGGGCCCTGCAAAGAGTATATATACCCAGAAGGTAGCCATTGTAAAGTCAGAATTCAGCCCAAAGAGGAGTAAGAACTCTGAGACAGAGCTGCAGAGAGAGTGCAGAACAAATAGGGGAAACCAGGGAGCTGTGGAGACCAGAGAACTGAGGGGGGAGAGAATGCAGGCAAGCAGACAGCTGGGATTTGTGAGTGTTATGGGAAGGTCCCAGCAGGGGGAAAGGTTATGGGATGATTTGGTGCTTTGCTGTAATACTGTTACAATTTCCTTATTCTTACATTGAGGTGGACTTACTGGTTTTGGAATACAATTACTGCTATGTTGGGTTGGAATTATTGGTCTTGGAGTTTGACACTCTGGCGTCTAAATAAATGTTATACTTCCTCTGCCTTCTACCTAGAGAATCTCTTATACTTAGCAATTCTGAACTATACAAGCATGTTCATGGTCATCTTCAAGGTCATGAATCTTGCCTTACTGATACACCCAGTGATATCACTACTTAATGTAACAGTGGCCATCTCTGTGCAACATTCCAGAGGTGTGCTGGAGTCAGGTCTAGCCAAGCTTGGGAAAGCCCCTTATTAAGTTTTCAATGTGAGCATTTACACTTCAGAAATCAACAAACCTACAAAACAGGGCTTGATATGTTGTTCTGTTGATTGTCTAGCCTTAAGAAAGTGTTAACAACACAGAATAAACTTAAGCATGTGCCAAATTTTTTTTCTTTTTTTTTGAGAGCAGGGTTGTTAAACATTTACCAACACACCCCTGAATTACTTTATAAACATTGCTTGAACTCAGCAGAAGTGTGGTAGAAGGCTCAAGGAATGAAGTTGTCACCAGACTAGTCTGGTGACTATCAGCTTATCATATCATCATCATCATCATCATCATCATCATCTTCATCATCACCACTGGCATGTATATAGAGTTTTAAGTTTAAGTTTGCCATGTACTTTATATCTATTATCTCATTTGAGCCTCACAACACCTTGGATAGAACTGTTCCCTGGTCATTTACAGTGGAGCCCTTGAAAAAAGACATGCCCAACCAGAGGTTTCTGTGTGAGAAAGGTATCCTAACACTTGGGTGTGGAAATTACATAGGTATACATCCCAAAGAGGTCGAAGAAATAAAGAATTATGTCATATACATACATATATATGTGGACAAATACATATACTTACAGCTGCACTTTTTGTAGTAACACATGTGCAGAAAAAAAAGTTACCTGTCCCATACCTGAATGTTATAAAGAGAGCCCTTTGTAAATTGTAGGGCGTTTTAGAAATATAAATTATCATTATCACCTAAAGATTTCTTTATAATATCGAGGTAGTTTGCCCACCCATAGACCTATTTTCAGTTGAGCAGGGACCACTGTAGAAACACTTTCCTTTGTGTCCAGTAAGGAAATCAGATTTCTTACAAAGGAGACAAAGAGATGAGGAAACACAACTGCTCTTCTGAAATAGTCTGAGAAAAATGCAAAATAAAGGCATTTTTTTAGTGTGGGGGGGCAGCAAAGATTCTATAAGAAAGACTTTCTATAAAGGCCAGGACAAAGGACCTTCTCAGGTAAAGAAGAACATGATTACTTTTTTTTCTTTATTTGCTTATTTGCACAAATGTCAGACATGAGGAAGATTTGGAGATTAAGCAAATCTCAGAAAGGTGAGCAACACCTTTGTGTTGGAGAAAAGGAACAAGTAAAATCTTCCTTCAAGGATTAAACATTCAATGTGCTAAGTTTTCAATAAATGCTTTCCCTCGATACTGACATTTCTCTGTGTTTATTCATATCCCTCAGTCATATAAAATAAAACAAAACCAGAAACAAAAGTGTGATGAATAAATGGGTCATTGTGACATTTGAAAATGACCATGCCCCAGGAGTAGTTGTGTGTGTATTTTGTAATCTCACATGGAAGTTGGGGCACTGTATTTGTGCTAGCAGCATACACCAGCTCATCCATAAATTCATATATTAAATACAGGATTTTACTTTCTAGTAAGGAGTATAATATAAAATCGCCATATATGTATATGTATGTATACATATACATATATGTATACATGCATGTATATATATAATCTGAACATACATATAAATACTTATAATTACAGTGGAGTACATTATAAAGAAGTATAGATCACCAGGTGGCACTATACTCAAAGTGTCGTCCAATCTCTTATGCATATAAAGATTTTCTCTAATGTACTTCAGTGGGCATCCTACCCCACTTAGTTGTTCGACTTCAAAGAATTGAGCAAGAAGAAAATCCCTTCTGACTGAAATAGAAGTTTTCAACTTTCTGCTGCTATGTAGTTTGACGTATTAAAGACAAAAGAAGACATTTTCAATATTTCTATATATTTACTCCATGTGATCGTAGCTCAGAGCTCTTCCCCTTACCTATTATGAAAAGGTGATCACATCTTGGTCTGGAAAAGTGAAAACAAGGGAGAACTAGAGAGAGGGCCAGGAGGTGGATTAGTGTCCCAATTGAGTCCCAGAAAGGAATTTCACAGGATCATGCAGTTAGTGGTAAGAGCTTGATTCTAACTGATTCTCCTAATTCCTGGTCCAATACTCCTGTCAGCTAAGTGTATACATATGCACCCTCCGGGCTTAACTTTTTTTTTTACTATGATGACTCAATGAGCAAATCAGTTCAGTGAAGGAAGCAATGTTCCTGATTATTAGTATAATAGGAGTGATAGGAGAACCCCTCATCAATGAAGAAGTATATATATATACTCTGAGGTTAGCATTTTGTTTGGGGATCACTCATTAGAAGAGTATTTGGTGTGGATACTCTGGGTAGCCATTAAGGAGCTCCCCTGCTTTCAAAAACCTAGATGTTGGTGCTTCTCTCTCTAGTAACTATGTATTTATAGCTTTGTTCAGACAGCTAGAAGCCTGTCTGTTGATTTGGGTTATTTGGTCAGTTTATATTTTCTCTGTTTGTATTTGCTCTGAAGTTCAGGGTGCTGGCTTTCCCCCCTGAACTAAGTGAATTATATGTGTGTGTGTGTGTGTGTGTGTGTTTGACTAAAGTGAGATTGTTAGACACTTAAAGTTGCTTTCCTTAGAAAAGCAGATCAAAGAACCTGTGCTAGTAGCTCTCCTGTGTGCTGGTGTTATTGGCCTTATACAACCACAGTAGTGGCAAGTAGCATTGTTGTTACATATGTACAAAAATATTTATAGAAGCTCTTTTTGTGGTGGCAAAGAATTGGAAATCAGGGGGATGCCCATCAATTGGGGAATGGCTAACCAAGTTGTGGTATATGAATGTAATGGAATACTATTGTGCTATAAGAAATGAGGAGCAGATGGACTTCATAATAACCTGGAAAGGCTTATGTGATCTGATGCTGAGTGAGTGGAGCAGAACCAGGAGAACTTTGTACATGATTACAGACACATGGAATCTGTGGTGACTAACTTTGATAGACTTGGCTCTTCTCAGCAATACAAGGTTCAAAGACAGCTCCAAAAGACTCATGATGGAAAAAGTTATCCACATTCAGAGAAAGAATCACAGAGACTGAATGCAGATTGAGGCAAACTATTTGCTCTCTCTTTTTTTTCCTTCTTTTTTGGCTTTGTTTATTCTTTCTCATGATTCATTCCATTGGTGATAATCCTTCTTTACAACTTGATTATTGCATAAATAAGTTTAATGTGAAGGTATATGTGGAACCTATATCAAATTACATGCCATCTTGAGGGGGAAGGGATGAGGAGAGGAAGGGGAAGAAAATTTGGAACTCAAAAAATTGTGGAACTGAGTGTTGTAAACTAAAAATAAAAAAAATAAAAACAAAAACAAAAACAAATAAACAAAAAGAAATAACTATGAAAGGGTACCTCTCCCTGCTTCTTTGCAGAAGCTGTGGACCATGGATGTAGTCTACTGATTATATTGCCAGACTTTTCTCCCATATTTATTTTTAATGAAAAATAATGTATTATTTACACATAAACCAATCATACATAAAATAAAATGAATACAATCTAGCTAGATATGTATAGCTTCTAAAAATAACTATTTTAATAAAAATCAATGTGTTAAGCTGTGTGTTTAATGATTACTCATAATGGTTTTTCAACGCTATGCATTTTTTCTTTTATAATCTGCTCTTCTCACTACTCTTCCTACTAAGCAGATTTTTTTTTAAAAAGAATGGGGAAAAAAGGTTAAGAAACACAGATTTAAGGATTTTGGTTTTCTCTTTCTCTCACTCTCCAATACATAGTCAATGTAAACAGCAAAAATTATTGACCATCAATATTCATAGGAACAGTTTAAATAGCATGGGTTCTAAAAGTAAGCACATTTAGACCAAGGTAGACCAAGCAGCAGGCTCTTGTAATATTCTAGGTATTTGGTTGGTGGTGAGTGCCAGAGGAAAGAATGAGACATACAGGAGAGATGGTACAAAGGTAAAATTAACAGAATTTGACAAAAAAAATTGGGTATGAAGGTGAGAGAGTGAGGGGTCAAAAATTACTTATGAGCTTGGGTGACTGGGAAAATTGTGGTATCCTTTTAGGTTTGGAAGAAAAGAAAGATAGGTAGAATGATAAGGAGTTCAATTTTGGATATGTTGAGTTTGAGATATCTATGGGACATTTATTTTGAGATATCTAATAGACAGTTGGAGATGTGAAGTTGGAGGTCAAGACAGATTACAGATGGAAAAGGAAATCTGGGAATCATCAACATAGCAATAACAATTAAATCTATGGGAACAGATGAGATGCCTAAGAACAATAGTATTGAGAGGAAGAGAAGATGGTCGAGGACAGAGTCTTATGTGACACCCCCTATTAATGGATATGACCTGAACAAAGAGCCAGCAAAGGATACTGAGGAGAGGTTAGATAGGTAGGAGAAGACCAGGGGTGAGCAGTTTTATGGAAACCTAGAAAGAAGAGAGTCTCAAGAAGGGGGTGACTGGTAGTATCAAAACAGCACAGAAGTCAAGACAGATGAGAATTCAGAAAAGGCCATTAGATTTGTCATTGTCTTGATCCAATTAGTTCTTTCATGGCTTCTGTTTCTCTGCCATCATTCCTGATCTCTGAAGATTCAACAGTCACATCCGGCAGGTGCTCACCACTCTCCCCAACCACATCACCATTCCCTGTCATTCTCTATCATAAATTCTGAATCTCAGCCATTGTCTCCACTGCTTCTTCCTTTCGTCAATACAGAGACAAGTCCCATCATGGCTGCCTCCCATCTCCTCAGTTAAAGAGAAGGTATATAACTTACCAACTTTCTAAGGTAATATCTCTACACGGAGAGGAACAAGTCCTAAGTAGTATGCACTGTATATAATTCACATTGTTTTCACTTTTAGATTATTTTTTAAAAATTCATTGATTCCTGTGGCTCATTAAAGAGTGTACAAAGTAATCTTTGAATAAAAATTTCAGAGTAGTCTTATATCAGAAACTCAAGCATAAGCTATTTTATAGCAGTATTTGAAACAATTGCACAAATTATTTACAGAAATTCTTTTAAGATTTTTCTTAGCATGGTGTAGTTGAAAGAACACTGGATTGAGAATCAAGAAGCTATTGTCCTAGTCTTTTCTTTGCCAAAATCTATAGACCTCAGTATCTTCATCTTTCAAATAAGCAGATCTCAAAATCATAAGATTTTGAACTATAAGGAGCCTTAGGAATTAACACCTTTATTTGGGTGTTGACAGATGAGGAAACTGAGGCCTCAAAAAGTTAAGTAGCTTACTGTTATACAGATAGTAATTAGCAGAGTCAAAATTCAAATCTGCATGTTCTGGCTTAAAATATAGTTCTCTTTTTATTAAGCCATGGCTCCAGATCCCTTTTTCATTCTACCATTTTATGATTTCATATCATAACTGAAAAAAATCAGCACTATAGTGAGTCTTTCAAACAGAGTTCTTTAATTTTTATAAAGAGATCAAAAGTTCCTACAAAAACAACAATGACTCCAATTCTATATGACACAAGTGATTTCATATAATTCTTTTGAACTCTCCAAGGGCCATCTTAACAGTGAATGAGTATATTCTTGCCACAGGGCACAGCCATTGTAAGTAGGATTTCTCTAGGTAGAAATTCTGCAATCTTAAATAAGTCTATACAGCCAATGTTCTCTCCGTGTCCTCAAAAAGTCAATTCAGTGAAAACCTCAATATCCTAAAAAATTGGCAATAGAGTGCTTTTAATAGCTAGAAATCCAATAACTGGCACCTATATACATATACAGCTCTCCTTGAAGGACCATGGAGGTCAAGTGATTGACAATATGGTAGATTTTTTTCACAAGCTTCTCTAATCTTAAACTCACCCCCCAAAATGCCAGAACTATCATAACTAAGCTGAATTCACAAGAAGTTAGAAACACAGCAAAAGATAAAAGCCTTATGAAATACCATCAGAAACTTTAAATATTGGAAGCTCCTATTCAGTATCCTCACCCCTCAAGCCAGTCATCCTGAGAAGCCTCAGAGGCTTGCGTTTAAAACTATGGAGGTTCCTGTCTCAATTTTCTATAACAGCACAGTCTGCTGTATCTCCCCCAACCCCATTCACAAAACATGGAAAACACTAATTCTGCTAAACAATAAATAAAGGTGACATAAAATGCAAGATACTAAATTTAAAAGGAACACTATAAAGTGTAAAAACCATGAATAAATTATAGAATATTTTAGTAGTAGTAGAAAACACAATGTACACAAATCATAAAATATATGACCAAACATAAAACTGCATATAATACAAGTGATTTAACTTATGCGACTATATACATAGGGGCAACTGCTTCTCCCATTTTTGTGTTGATAGGATGGGGAAAACAAAAGAGAAAGTGAGAAATTTTATATAAAAATAAAAGAAACGCATAACTGGGAAAGAGAGAATATATCCTTTTGTGGAGAGGAGATCTGTCAAAGGGAAAAAAAAGCATACAATGTCCCTTTCACACTTGGCCCAACTAGGCAGACACAATTTGTAGCCAACAGCAATACTTTCTTCTGTGCCACAGAGCAGACATTGACTTGGCCTCATAAAAACAAACAAAACAAAAAAATAAAACAAGCAAATTCAAAAAACAGCCCCTGAGGCCTAGAGCTCTTATCTCAGCTCCTCCACTAATTAGCTGTGTGATCTGGTGCAAGTCACCTCACAAATTTAGGCCTTGTCTTCTCACCTGAAAATAACGGAGTTGTCCTAGATGATCTCTAAGCTCCCTTTTAACTCAGAAAAACAACAGCCTTGTGATGACCTCGGGAAAGTTGATTAGTGATCTACTAGCCATCCCAAACTATTACTCAGGAGGCTGAGAGGAGACAAGAGGAAGATTGGAAAGTGAGTAAAGGGGAAGACCAGAGAGAGAGATAAGAGGAAGAAATTGGTGAGAGGGGCACCTTTGTGTCCTCACCAGGAAAGGCTAGAACTAAATCCTACAAGTGCTAGCTTGTAGCCTGGGAGTGAACCAGATAGCCCTTCTAAAACTATTTCCCCCTGTATGGGACAGAATTTTTAAATAATAGGAGAGACATCTTTAAGAGAAACAAAGTAAATTTATTTCACAAACCTTGCAAGATTTGGGCACAACTCCATAATGGAGGAGGCGAGGTAAAAGGGAACCTGCCTTAATTTATAGTCTTAATGAAAAGATTCCCACCCACCTCTATCCCTTCTCACCATTGGCTGGGAGGTAGGCTTACAGTCTAGGCATGAAAACTACACAGAGGACCAAGGTTGATCCAGTCCATTCAGGTTTTTCCCTATCAGAACTCAACTGCCAGGGTGGCGTCTGAAAGTCTAGGAGAAGAAACGGGGTGGGGGGAGGAGAAACCCTTCCTGGAGCAGAGAACAAATAGCTCACAGGAAGTTCATTATCTTCTAACATCTGAGAGAGAGAGGGGGAAGGGCATGCCCACAGTTCCAGGCCCTCACCTTCCAAAATCACAAAGCCAAATCAAATCCCAAAACCTCTCCATTAGACGTACTCTGTGAAGTCTTCACAATTATCCATCCCATTCACCCCTCTAGTCAAAAATAAAAAAATAAAAAAGAGGGAGTGAGGAAAAAGAAAAAGGATAGCAGCTGTAGCACCTACCTCAAAGGGTTGTTGTGAAAATCAAATAAGATAATGAAAGTATTTAAGGGTGAAAACCCTTAAAGCTCGATATAAATGTCAGTTATATATAAATGTTATAATGCATATCTGAAATGATTTCTAAGACTATTTTATGCAGTCACTCATTCTTATTTACTGTAGAGGGAGAACAATAAGGGGCTGCCCACACAAAATTTCCAGGGGTGCTCAGAATACATGCTTCCTTTTTCCCACATCCCACATATCATCTTAACCCATCTGTTGGGGGAGAAATGTTATTGTAATGACAAGAGATTGTCTCCTTAGTATTTGCCTAACTTTGTTTATAAATGATAGAGACAAATCACCCCTTTGTAATTTCTTCAATGGTATGGATAGTTAATGGATCAGATCTGGGATAGAAGATAGAGTGCTGACCAGGCCTGAGGCACTAAGAGACTTGGGGATCATGGAACAGAAATGGCTTCGCTGCAGAGGCAGTCACCTTGTGTGACTCAGAAGCATCCATTTTCTTCTGCTACATGTTAAAAGAAATATGTCTCCCCCAAAGGGGGCTGAGTGAGACAGCTAGAGGGAAAGTCCCACCTGAAAAGAAAAGTAGGAACAGAGTGGCTCTACCCCCACAAAGGTGGGGGCCCTCTAAGAAGAAGTAGACAGTTTTCTGTTAAGCCAAACCCCTCCAAGCCTCAGCCACTGCTATGCTAGGATCATAGATTTAGAGTTGGCAGTGATATTAGAAGTCATCTACTCTGACCCTCTCATTTTATAGATGAGACAACTGAGCCCCAAAGAGGTTAAATTACTTTCCCAAGGTTACATGGGTTTTAAGTGCTGAGTCTGACTTCTAAACCAATACCTTTCCACTTCACCACACTGCTTCCTGGTGATGTGTTAATTCAAAGCAAAAAGGTGATTTTACATTTTCTTTGAAAACTGGAGTCAAACTGGGGATAACATGAACATAGTTTCTTCCTGTCAAAAAATATCACTAAGCATCTGTCTTTTGAAGTCTCAAAAGCAAGAATTTCTGACAGTGCTGCTGAATCAGTTTTGGCTTTGCTTTTCATTTCAGTTAATGTTTAGTGAGGCATGACAAGCAGAAATTTGAAAGGCATCAGTGAGTGGTTACTTTTGCATGATTAACATTGGCTTCTTGAGTAAGCAGTTCAAATGGGTTAGATTAAAAGATTCTAGGAAATGGGAACATTGAAGAGAGATTATTCATCCTTATCGGGGAAAACTGTTCATGAAAAACAATCATAAAACTTTATATTGAGAGGATTCCTACCTAAAGACTTACGAGTTTTTGCTTCTAAATAGCAAAGCTACTATATTTCAATATTCAGTAGAATCTTCTCGTTTTGACTGTTATTTTTATGAAAGATGAGTTGCTGAAAATATGATAGGAGCTTCTAATTTGAAGATCCTCATTTAAAAATAATCATCATTCAGTTTAGTTGATTCACTTCTTCCTGATTAATAATACTTGTTCTTAATTTTTTCTTGATTTTTTTAAAAGAGAAGCAGTATGGCAGAGTGGATAAAGGGATAGTCTTGTTATCAGGAAGACTTGAGTTCAAGCTCTGTTTCTAACACATAATAATTCTGTGACCTTAAGCTAGTCACTCACCTCTTAATGCCTGTAGATGCCTCTCTAAAACCTCTAAGTTATAGAGAGTTTCCATATCAGTATTTCCATAGATCAATGAAATCACAAGTTCTGACCAAATATGTAAGTAACTGGGGAGCCATCTCCTGTTGTCCTGATCCATATCTGGTCATTGGACTCACATTTTTCCAGAGGAGAAAGTGAGGTGGGTGACTTTGCACAGCCCTCCCTCACGTAAATCCAACTCACTTGCATGTCATGGTATCACCTCCCTGACCTCATGGTCCTCTTCAAGAACAAAGGACAAAAAGCAACAGCAGCAACAATTAACTGGGACTGGTCCATGTGCAGATCACCTTGGAAAGGGCCTCCAGAAATGGAGAGATTGAGGAGTCAGTTTCCTAGAGAGCTGTAACATGTAATGGGAGTTCTTTGGTGAGACTTGATTATTTGTAGATATGCTTTATTTTGTACCAGTCTTCTGACTACAGTGTTAGAAGGTTTTTTGATTCGCTGCCAGAACAGGGTGTGCCTTAAAAAAGAACTAACAAGCAGAGCCTTGGACATTACATAAATCCAATCAGCCAAACCTATATCTTAAAAAAAAAAATTAGTCTCATCCTTTGCCATGGAAAAATTCATCTTTATTGGGCCAAATACAAACAATTCTCCATTTTATCAACTTTAAAAGGGACAAAGGACTATAAATATCTGGAGCCTCTGGTTGGTTCAACTGATTTTGTAAGAGCCAATCATTTGTAAATTCTTCCAGTGTGGAACTCTGTGACAAATACTCTGATTTCGCTCCATTAGATAATAGCCTCATGAGCCATTGTTTGATTGAGTCAGTGATTTACCTTTTACACTTTTCTTACAAACACAAGTTCCTTAGTAGTGAAAGCTTGCCCAACTTCTGCATTATCCATGGAGTTAGTCACTCTCCAGGGATGTAATGGGGGATGGGAGGAAAAGGTGGTAATAGAATTCTGCTTTGCTCTAATTCCCTCCCACCCACCTCTATCTTTACTTCTGTTTTTATTCTCCTCTTATAATCTTAATTTCTGTAAGATTTAAAGTCTCCTCCAGAGAAACTTCTGGGTCGGGGAGTATGTCTTCAGTTTGTAGTCTATTGGTTTCTATCTCCAGCAGCAATGCCCTTTTCACTTACATGATTAACAAATCCATTAGTCTTTCTTCTGCTCTCAGTGCCTGATCTTTCAAGATTAAAAACTCATTCTTATCTACCTCTAATTGCATAACAGGCAAGAACAATTAATTTTTACTTTGCTGTATTAGTAATTCAACTTTTCGAATGAAGTTAATAGTAGCCAAGGAATATTTTTTTGGTATTAAGTGATTCAAAATGCATCATCCTAATCCCAAAAGGTCACTGGGAATTTTCTTTTTATTCCCTCCCCCCAAACAAAGGCTCCTTATATAGCAAACCAAATTTTTGCCACTTGGAACTGAAACTATACTATCTAGCCATCCCATCACCAATGGTCACCTTTCTTTTAAAAGACAATTTCTCCACTTTAAAAATGGCTCTGATGCTACTGCAAAGATAATAATAATAAACAAAGCAACCAAAACACTGCCAATTTATACCAACAATTGTAGGCAAATCTAAATTAAGGTAATCTAATAACTCAGGTTTAAGTTTTAAAATGCAATAAGATACTGTGTGGATCATAAAATATAATTAAAATTTTACTTAATAACAAACTGAAATAAATTTAAATGATACAAGATTAAAATAAAATACTCTTCAGCTCCTTATATAGTCAGCATAGCAGACTATATATACACATACATATGATCAGGAAGTACTCAGGTGGAAGCTCTGATAGGTATTCTCATTAGGGTAGGCTTCTTAAATCTCAAAAGTCCACAAAGCCAAAATGGCACCTTTACTGCTTAAAGGAACAGCTCAGTTCCATGCTGCCAAAGCAATGGCTTGTTGAGGAGAAAGGGGAAGAAGGGAAGTGAGTGAGCAAGGATGAAAAGGATAAAAGAACAAAAAGCCTCTGGCTAAAGTCTGGTGGGGATGCAAATAAAACCCTGCTTTAGCAATGTGGACGCTTGTTTCTCTCCAGTAAGTGTCCCTCTCATTATGCACACAAAATCTGTACATTTCTTAGCACAAGTGGCATCCTCAAGTTCGGAAGTTTGGCAGCTCCTGGGTTGGGGAGTTAATTGTCCGGAAGAAAACAACCTCTGAAAAAACTAAAGCTCTTCAAATATTTGAAGGCAGCAATTACGCTCCTTCACTCCAGGCTAAATATCTCTATTTCCTTTACATAAACTGATACGAAGATGTATTGTGTTATAATGGAAAGAGAAGCACTAGATCTGTAATCAGAAGCAGACAAGTTAAAATTGTGTTTCTCACACTTGCTAGTTATATGAACTAGCTAGGTAGTTATATTCTCTTGTTAGCTGTACACACATGTATATATATATATATATATATATATATATATATATATATATATATATATATATATATATATATATATATAAAACTCTTGCTAGTTATGTGGATATGGACAAGTCACATCAGACTTTCTGAGCCTCGGCTTTCTCATGTATAAAATGTTTTGTCTACTTCACAGACTTATTGTAAGGAATACATGGAATACTGTATGAAAAGTGCTTTGCAAACTACAAAGCCCTATGTGTCAGTTATTATTATGTTAGCCACCAATCATCATCTTCGAAGCCTTTCTATTGACATTATAGCTCCTGAAAGTTAGATGCTGCGGGGGACAGTGGTGGCTGGAAAGCAGGGACTGGCATAAAGCTCTCCCCCAGGACCCTCCAAACAGCTATGAAAATGGCTCTGAACAAATTCTAGAACTGTAGAACCCATGAAATAGCAGAGGAAAACAGGGATCCAGCCCAGGACAGCCTGGATGGTTGCTGAGTAAGGTCTATCACACCGTGCTGGGAGGGTAGCAGAGCAGAGTCCAGCATGGGCTGTGCCTGGACCAACCAGACCAGGAGCTGGGTGGAATAGGCCCTAGCACCCTGAATCAGTGAGCTGTGGTAGTTACCAGACTTCTCAACCCACAAACACCAAAGACAGCAGAGAAGGTTAATGGGAAAAAACTTCGGGAACAGAGTGAAAGGAGTTCGCGGTTCGGCCACCACCCTGGGAGCAGCAGAGGTGGTGCAGCTACAGAACTACAGCTGGAGTTCCTTCTGGCCCCAGGCCCACTTGGTGGGAGGAATTATTTGGTGGATCCCAGCAGGAGTGCAGAGCCTGCTCAGATCTGAGTCACAGTCCGAGTTGGCAGTTCTTGGGGGAGGAGGAGTGCTGGTGTGGCAGAGCTTGCTGTGTAGAAAAAGCTCTGAAAACAACAGCACAGCCCCGCAAGCTTGGGACAAAGTACTCTCTACTCTACAAGCAGTCATACCCTGCTGAAAAACTCAAGGGTCAAGTAGTTGGCTGGGAACATGGCCAGGCAGTGCAAAAGGACTCAGACTCAGACTTTGGAATCTTTCTTTGGCGACAAGGGAGACCAAAACATACAGCCAGAAGAAGTCAACAAAGTCAAAGAGCCTACATCAAAAGCCTCCAAGAAAAACATGAACTGGTCTCAGGCCATGGAAGAGCTCAAAAAGGATTTGGAAAAGCAAGTTAGAGAAGTAGAGGAAAATTTGGGAAGAGAAATGAGAGTGATGCAAGAAAACCATGAAAAACAAGTCAATGACTTGTTAAAGGAGACCCAAAAAAATACTGAAGAAAATAACACCTTAAAAATAGACTAACTCAAATGGCAAAAGAGCTCCAAAAAGCCAATGAGGAGGAGAATGCCTAGAAAGGCAGAATTAGCCCAATGGAAAAGGAGCTCCAAAAAACCACTGAAGAAATTACTACCTTAAAAATTAGATTGGAGCAAGTAGAAGCAAGTGACTTTATGAGAAATCAAGATATTATAAAACAGAACCAAAGGAATCAAAAAATGGAAGACAATGTGAAATATCTCATTGGGAAAACCACTGACCTAGAAAATAGATCCAGGAGAGATAATTTAAAAATTATTGGACTACCTGAAAGCCATGATCAAAAAAAGAGCCTAGATATCATCTTTCAAGAAATTATCAAGGAGAACTGCCCTGATATTCTAGAGCCAGAGGGTAAAATAGAAATTGAAAGAATCCACCAATCACCTCCTGAAAAAGATCCCAAAAAGAAAACTAGGAATATTGTTGCCAAATTCCAGAGCTCCCAGATCAAGGAAAAATACTGCAAGCAGCCAGAAAGAAACAATTTGAGTATTGTGGAAACACAATCAGGAAACACAAGATCTAACAGCTTCTACATTAAGGGATCGAAGGGCTTGGAATATAATAATATTCCAGAGGTCAATGGAGCTAGGATTAAAACCAAGAATCACCTACCTGGCAAAACTGAGTATCATGCTCCAAGGCAAAATACAGATTTTCAATAAAATAGAGGACTTTCAAGCTTTCTCAGTGAAAAGACCAAGGCTGAATAGAAAATTTGACTTTCAAACACAAGAATTAAGAGAAGCATGAAAAGGTAAGCAAGAAAGAGGAATCATAAGGGACTTTCTAAAGTTGAACTGTTTTGTTCACATTCCTACATGGAAAGATGACGTGTGTAATTCATGAGACCTCAGTATTAGGGTAGCTGAAGGGAATATACATACATATATGTATGTGTGTATATATATATATATATATACGTGTGTGTGTATACATATATATGTATATGTATATATACAGACAAAGAGCACAGGGTGAGTTGAATCTGAAACGATGATATCTAAAAAAATAAAATCAAATTAAGGGATAAGAGAGGAATATATTGAGAGAGGGAGAAAGGGAGAGATAGAATGGGGTAAATTATCTCGCATAAAAGTGGCAAAAAAAAAGCAGTTCTGTAGGAAGGGAAGAGGGGGCAGCTGAGGGGGAATGAGTGAATCTTGCTCTCATCGGATTTGACCTGAGGAGGCAATAGCATAAACACTCAGTTGGGTGTCTTACCCCACGGTAAAGAAGGAGGAAGGAGATAAAAAAGGGGGGACAATAGTAGGAAGGGAAGAAGGGGGAGGAGGTAATCAAAAGCAAACACTTTCGAAAAGGGACAGGGTCAAGGGAGAAAATTGAACAAAGAGGGATAGGATGGGAAGGAGGGAAATATAGTTAGTCTTTCACAACATGAGTATTATGGAAGGGTTTTACATAATGATACACATGTGGCCTATGTTGAATTGCTTGCCTTCTTAGGGAGGGTGGGTGGGGAGGGAAGAGGGGAGAGAATTTAGAACTCAAAGTTTTAAAAACAGATGTTCAAAAAAAAAGTTTTTGCATGCAATTAGGAAATACGATATACAGGCAATGGGACGTAGAAATCTATCTTGTCCTACAAGAAAGTAAGGGAAAAGGGGATGGGGGGGTGTGGGGTGACAGAAGGGAGGGCTGACTGGGGAATGGGGCAATCAGAATATATGCCATCTTGGAGTGGAGGGGAGGGTAGAAATGGGGAGAAAATTTGTAATGCAAACTCTTGTGAAAATCAATGCTGAAAAGTAAAAATATTAAATTAAAAAAACTCAAAAAAAAAGAAACAAAGTTAGATGCTGCAATGAATAGAGTGCTAGGCCTGAATATTGAATTCAGGAAGCCTGGAGTTAAAATTCAGTCTCATGTAGCTGTGTGATCCTGGGCAAGTTACTTAACCTATCTGCCTCAGTTTCCCAAACTATGAAATGGAGATGATACTAATGTCACATACCTCTTAGAGTTATAGCATTGGCATGATCAAATGAGATAATATTGTAAAGCTCCTAGAAAACAGGAGACACTTAATAAATGTGTGCTTCCTTTTCTGAAATGTAATACTTAGAATTCAACATAAAAATCTAAATATGGCCTGAATAAGGCATTACTACCACTTCAATACAACTAATCCCCACCTTTTGAAGAAATATATCTTTAAGAAAAAGCATTATAAAATTGAATTACTAAAAAATGACAATCACTATCTTCTCCCTCAAGTGTTGTAGGGAAAGCTAAGCAGTTACTCATTTTTGCCACCAAAGGTCCATCATGAATCAGTAAGGTGTAATGTTCACAAGGGGTGCATTTGCAATTCAGGAAATGAGAATAGCTTAAATTTATCTTTCCCATGATAGGATTCTGGGAGAGGTGACCTAAGAGGTCAACTAGTGGAACCCTCTTAAGTTACACTCGAGAAAACTGAGGCCCTAAAGTCACACAGATTAAGGAGCAGAGTCTGAATTCATACTGTAAATTCAGTACTCGGATGCCACTACACCATAGCAGCTGCTCTTTTAAGTTTAACAAATCATTTTATATAGTATTTCAAAACAACCTTGTGTCATGGACAGTATAAATGTTACTGTCTCCATATGATAAAATTGGAACTTCAGGGTCAGAAAGGCTGAATGATTTACCCAGGGTTGCATAGATATCAAGTGAGAGAACTCAGATGCTGTCATTATTAGTCTAAGCTGCTTTTTTTAAACTATATATCCTTTACTGGGTGTGTTCAAACACCACTAAAAACTGGCAGATGAATGAGTGAAAGGTTAAATAGGCAAATATAGGATGTTCTTAAGCATCAAATGAGCAAACTAGAAAAATTCAAGATAGCAAAAAGTAATAATTATATGGAAAATTTCAAACTAGAGATATGATATACTTGGATGCATCTGTGACCTCATTGCCATGATTATTCCGTCTATCAACTTAGATTTTTGCAGATCATACTTTTTCATCCTGCTTTATTCTTGTCCATGTTTTCCCAAAGATTCTCCACAAAAAAATCTACTCAACATGTCAGAGGCATTATGGGGAGAAAGTCTGTAATAAGAAGATGGATTTTTCATGCCGGGGAGCAGCATGAACCTTCACAAATCTTGCTAAGGGCACCAAAGGGAAACAAATAGGGAGGCGGCCTAATTCAGATGGTTCAGAAAGCAAAGACTCCATTTGTTCAAGTTTGTCCTTTTTATTTATAGATTCATTCCTAATATCTTTCTCTAGAGGGAAATAAGTATCCATGCATACAAAAGAAAAAATGAGATAATATTAATAGTTAACATCTACATAATACTTTAAGATTTTCAATGTATCTTATTTGATCCTCATAACAATCCTGTAAAGCAGGTAATGTGTGCCATGGTGCTTTGCTTGAAGTGAGTACATGGTAAGCTTAACAGAATGGTTGATTTTGTAATTGTCTGGGCAAAGAGGGATTATGCCCTAGATCTCATTCACTTATTTAACTGATCTCATTTTATGACACCGAGTTTTGACATAGGGATTTTTCTGATCAACTGTCAAAACTAACATAGAATCTTTAATCTCAAACATTCCAATAGCTATAAAAGGGCCAGGCCTTTGCTAGAATGTGAAGTCCTTGAGGGGGCCAGTACTGTTTCATTTTTGTCTTTTTGTCTCCAGGTTTTAGCACAATACTGAGCACATGAAAAACTCAACTCTTGCTGATTGATTTTTGCAATTTTTAGCCACTGACTTATATGCTAGAAATTTATTTCATAAAGCTTATATTTATGCTCACCCTTTTCCATTTTAAACTTCTGAGGACTTACTTCTGAATACTAGTTTTGTAATGGTAGTCAATTGACTTTTGAATGCCATGATGAATCCTTTCTTAGATTTAGTATTGATATTCATTCATTCTACAAGATTTATTGTGTACTATATGCCAGGATTAGAAGAGCCTCGATGACCTTTATCATCTTTCTAAACAGTCCATTCCACTTTTGGACAGTTCAAATTTTTGTTAGGAGTCTTTTCCTGATGTTGAGCCAAAATTTGCCTCTATGTAACCTCTATACATCGCTTCTTGTTTTGTCTTCTAAGACCAAATAAAAAAAATCCAGTCCCTCCACATGAAAGCTCTTCAAATATTAGAAGATAAACTGTCATGTCCCCACCCTCTAAACCCTACTTTGAGTCTTCTCCAGACTAAAACATGCCTAGTTCCTTCAAATGATTCTCAAAATAAATAGATTTAAAGTAATTTACTACTCTGATTACCCAACTATGGATAATGTCTAGCTTACGTCCTTCTTGAAGGTACCCAGAACTGAATCCAACAATACAGATGAGATCTGACAAAGGTACAGTATAGAGTATATTACCTCCCTATTCCTGGAAGCTAAGCTTAATATCTTAATGCAGCCCAAGATCTTATTAGAGTATTTGGGGGCCACATCACACTGCTGCTCCACATTGAGGTTGTAGTCAACTAAAATTCCCAGATCTTTTTCAGAATAATTAATGTTTTGCCATGTCCCTGCATTTTATATTTGTAAGGTTGAACAAGGCATCCCAGTACAAAATCTCATATTTATCCCCTTTGAACTTCATCTTGTTAGATTAGCCCAATGCTCTACCAAGGATTCTCAACTTGGGGTCCAAGAACTTGTTATTAAAAATACTTTTATAACTATTTCAATAAAATTGGTTTCCTTTGTAATCCTATATATTTTATTTTGTGCATTCAAAAACATTATTCTGAGGACTTCACCAGAATGCCAAAAAGATTCATCACCCACATACATACACACATACACTGAAACTTCCTGCTACATTGACACCAAACCATTAATAACTAGTCTAGTTATTAAAGATATCTGACCCATGCTGAATTCATCTTATTATATTGTTTTGATCCATACCTCTATATCTTCTTAACAAAAATAATGTCAAATATTTTATCAAAAGCTCTACTAAAATTTAGGTAACATATCCACAGCATTACCCTCAACTACTGGTTTAGTAATTTTGCCAGAAAAGGAAGTGAGGGGAGCAATTTTTGATGAAGCCATGGACCCTTTATGGATGTTCACCAATGATGTCATTAATAATGTTTTCCCAGGAACTGAAGTCAAACTCTCTGGCTATCGTTTTCAGACTTTGTTCTTTTTCCTTTCTTGAAAACTAAAATGAAAGTCGCATTTCTCCAATCATGTAGTACTTCTATTTTCCATGTTCTTTCAAACATCACTTACGGTGTCTTTGTAATCACATAATAATAACAGTTAACATTTACATAGAACTTTGAGGTTTGCAAAGCACTTTGCATGTTTCCTCATTTGATCCACGCAACTCTGTAAAATAGGTGCTATTATTATAATTATTCCAGTTTTATAGATGAGGAAACTGAGTCTGAGAGAGGTTAAAACGTACTCGGAGTCCTGGAACCAGATTGTGAAGAGCTTTAAAAGCCAAAGAAAATCATATTTTATACTAGAAGCATGGGGAAGTCGCTGGAACTTTGTGAACAAAGTAATAATATGGTCAGACCTGTGCTTTAGAAATATTAACTTGTCAGTTGTGTGGAGGATATATTAGAGAGGAGAGAGACTGTGAACAGGGAGCGTACTGCAATAATCCGAGTGAGAGGTATGGAGGGCCAGAACTGGGATATTGATCCTGTGAATTGACAGAAAGATACAAGACACATTGAAAAATGATTGGGAGTAGGAGGAGTTGAGGTTGATTCCAAGTTTATGAACCTGGTGGAATAGAAGGATAGTGCTGCCCTCAGGCCTCTCAGAAATGGAAGTTAGAAAGAAAAGAAGGCAGGATAGGAGTATGTGGCAAAGAAAATAAATTCCACTTTGGACATGTTGAATTTGAGATGCTCATAGGCAAGCAGTTGGAAATATAGGCTTTTGGCAGTGATGGGACTGGAAGCCAGGAAAAAAAACTGGGACTGAATATCTGTAGATCTAGAAGTCATTCACTTAAGAGATACTAGTTGAACCAGTGGAATTGATAAGGTCATAGAAAGATTGGAGACAGAGAGAAAGGGCTGAAGGACAGAGTGCTGGGGTACTCCCACAACAGTGGGATGAGACACGGGTGATGTTACCCCAATAGACTAATGAGAGGCCATACAGAGAAGAGGGTCAGGAAAACCCAAAGAGGAAAGCGTATGGGCAAAGGAAGAAGGTGGTCAACATCAAATGTTGCATAGAGGTCTAAGAATGAAGACTAATCATTGATAACCTTGAAGAAAGGCGTTTAGTTGATCGATGAGACAGGAAGGGCTGAAAAGTGAGAAGACCCTGTGAACAGCTTTTTCTAGGAGTAATATACGGCAGTAACTTGAGGATGAAGGGTTTTGTTTTTGTTTGGGGGGTGGGGTGGGGAGAGCAAGATTTCTGCGAATTTGTAAGCACCTGGAAATGAGAAAGTATACCGGGACAGCTGGAAAATTAGAGAGGAAGGAATGAGTGCGTGGCGGAGGAAACAAAGGCTTTAGCGACAGAGAATTGTAGAGCGGGGAGTAAAGAAGCAAAGAGGGTGATGTTAAGAGATTTTTAGACAATGGGGGAGGATCATGCCAAGTGAAAGGTCCGTTTTCTCCGTATGATCGGGGCAGGGAGGGCTCCTCTGAGAGGGCCTGGAGTGGCGTGGGCGGCTTGTGCGTAGAAAGGGCAGCGCCCTAAATAAACCGCTGCTTCGCGCGTGGGTTTCCTGGGTGTGAGAAGCTTATATGGAAAAGGTAAAGAGCGGTATTTATTGCGCCGTTCTCAAAGTGGATTGTACTGTCGTCTGGGCTGAAATAACTGCCTGCCTGTGGGGCCATGCTGTCGTGGGGTTCCCTCGGCTATTTCGGGTGGATACAAGATTCCCGAGAACTTAAGAAAACACCATAAACATGTAAATAAACAAATCCCACGAAGTGCGATTCCTGCAAGCCCTGGAAGACCCACCCCCACCCCCACCCCGCCCCGGCAGAGTCGTCCACGAAGGCCTCGCGGGCTCGCGCGGGCCTGGCCCCGCGTCGAGGCTGGGGGCGGGGGTCTCGGACCACAGGCGGGGGCTCCGCGGTTGGGCAGCGGCCGCGTCACGGCCTCGCCTCCGGGCCGGGGCCGGAGCGCTGCGGGAGGTCCGAGCGCAGTTTCGCTCGCGTCCCCTGGGCCTGAGGGGCAGCCCCCGGACTGGGAGGTGACTTTGGACCACTCTGAGCTCGTCCCGCCATGGAAGAAGCCGAAGGCATCGACAACCCGGCTTTCGTCCCATCCAGCCCCGGCCTCCAGCGTAACTTGCCGGAGCCTCCCGCCGAGGAGGAGGCCCCCAGGTCGGCCTCCCAATCCAGCTCCCCCGAGGAACAGGAGGCGTCGCCGCCGCCGGTCCCACAACAACGGCCGCAGGCTCAGCCCCCGCCGCTGGAGGAGGGCTTGTGCGGCTGGGGAAACTTCGCTCCCGACTGCCTGCAGCGCTGGAACAACCCCAAGGGCTTCCTGTGCCACTACTGCCTCCTGGCCCTGACCCAAGGTAACCCCGCCCCGGGTGGGGGTGGGTGGGTGTCACTGCTCAGACGGGGCGTAGGGGCACTGCTCAGATGGCAAGGGGGAGACACTGCTCAGACTTGGGGGGAAGATGCGAGGAGTCAGGCGGTCAAGATCATTTAGTACTACTGTGTGCTAGTCATGCTTCTAAGTACTGGGGTGCATACATACATATATTCTATACATTCATGTTTCTAGTTATCTATATGTTTACAGACACTAAAGATGTGTGTGTGTGTGTGTGTGTATACACACACACACATATTTCTTTAGTGCCTATCATCTATCTAGGTAGAAGGTAGAGAGAAGACAGAAATAATTCTGTTTTCTATCTTTTCTATCCATTTATTGTCCCTGCCCTCAAGGAGCTTACAATCTAAAGGGGGAAGAAAACACATAAAAGAAGTTTAAAAGTGTGTGTATGGTTGGAGTGGCGGGTGGGGGGGGGGGAGGGTGGGGGAAGGGAATCAAAGAAGTCCCCGAGGCATTGCAACCAGATGAGAAAAGGAAGGGTATTGCCCAGCACTCCTTCATTAATTGGGGCTCATGGCTCCACCCTCCAATCTGAAGGACAAAGGGTGATGATAAGGGGTGGATCTAGTTGGTCAGGTAAGGATGAAGACAGGAGATGTCCAGTCCACAAGTGATCAGCATTAATAGGAAGTGAGTTGAAAAAAATGGTGTCCATAAGCCCCCCACACATCCCTAGAGACCAAAGTCGAGTTAGGGTTATTGTCTGTTTATCTTAAATTTCATTTCCTTTCATTTTTTTCTGTTAGTATTTGAATATAGCTTGTCATCAAGTTTGTTAGTGCTTCTTGTATATCTGTGCAGGATTGGATTGAGGGCGAGTGGCTTTTTTTAGCTCTCTTCCTGCTCTTCATTAGCTTCATGGAATTTACTTTCCATTTAGAAAGGCAACAGTTCATTTATCCAACCTACCAATAATCCTTTATTGCAATTCTACTCTCTGTGAGGTGCTGTGTTAGGATACAAAATTGGCTTAACCACGGTTCTGCCCTAAGGAATCCTGCGATCTAGTGAGCTTGTCTCATAAAGTGTAGCCATTAACTAAGGGAGAATGGGATAAGCTTGCTATGGAAGTGTTAAAGAAAACTTAAAGAGAAAGGTGAGCTCACGTCTGGCTGGAGTGATCAAGAAAATTTTAGTAGAGAAAATCTCAACCAAGCTAGAGATTGGAAAGGATTTTAGTAGGAGAGATCATGTAAACTGGGGAAGACTCAGAAATAAAAAAGTGCATAATGTGTTTAAGAAATGAGTAATTTAGGGGGCAGCTAGGTGGCGCAGTGAGTAGAGCACCGGCCCTGGAGTCAGGTGGACCTGAGTTCAAATCCGGCCTCAGACACTTGACACTTGTACTAGCTGTGTGACCTTGGGCAAGTCACTTAACTCCAATTGCCCTGCCAAAAGGCAAAAATAAAAAAAAAAAAGAAATGAGTAATCTAGTTAGGGCTAGAGTTTACTGTTTGTGTAGGGGAGTGATATGTATATGTTTAATCCATGCTTAAACTGAGTACTAGAATATCAGGCTGTCTGAATGAAGACTGTGGAGAACCACTTGTTAATTCATTCTGGGATGACTGATACTGCTACAAAGAACCTAGTAATCATTGCTGGAGTCATGAAGACTTGGGCAAGAAACTATACCATAGGAGAACATATATTTCATCATTGGTGACAGTTAAAGGTAGTTTAAGTTTAAGAAGAAAAGGATTGATTTAACAAATAAATAGCTACAGTTCCTCATCTGTAAAAGTGAGCTGCAGAAGGAAATGGCAAACCACTCCAGTATCTTTGCCAAGAAAACCCCAAATGGGGTGACAAAGAGTCAGACATAACTGAACAACAAGAAGCTCGATGAGAAGTATTGTCCCTATGTAAAATTTGGGTTTCTGTACCAAGGCTTAAAATTTAAGTATGATGGACAAAAACGTAATGCATTTAATGAGGGCTAGTAAAGAAATGTGACAGCCATATTTAGGTATTTTGACATGAACATATAATAGCTGTGTTCACTTATTTGAAGGGCTGTCATGTGAAAGAGGGATTTAATTTGTTCTGTTTGGTCCCAGGAGGGCAGAATCAGCAGCACGAGGTGGCAGTTACAAAAGGACACATTTATACTTTGTCTCAGGAAAAACTTCTTCACAAATTTAGCTATCCCACCCAACCTCTCTAGTGACCTCCTATCTCAAATCTTCAAGTGCCTTTTAGACATCTCAACCTGGATGTTGTAGACTGGACTAAACCTCTTGGCCTGCAGAGGCCAGAGAGGAACAGAAAGAGAAGGCAAGAACAGCTATGTAGAAGCTAAGACAGAAGTTCATTTTCTATAGTGAGGGAAATGGCATGCAAACAAGGAGGGAAACTGGATACCTGTGCTGGGGCTGAACCTTGATTTATACATTTGTGACTAGACAAAGAATCAAACAACGTAATGTAGCAACAGTGGGGCAAGGTTGTCTAGAGACCAAAAGGGCATCCATATCAGGGCTTCATGTCTGGGTCTATTGGTGCCTACCCGAGCTCAGCAACCACTAGTTTTGTGATTTAATTGCAGCAGTCTTCATCCAGAGGGTGAGTGCAAAGGATTGTTGTTATGCCAAGGTCAGGGTACAGCTTGCTTGCTGGGCCTTAGCTCTGGAAAACAAGGTGTCTCCTCGTAATATCATGACAATGTCTAGTGGACATCTTAAACCCAACATCTCCAAAACAGAATTCATCATTTTTTCCCTTAAAGCCTCCTCTGATAATACTGTTCCTGTTACCATAGAGAGCAACTCCATCCTCCCAGTTCCTCAGGCTGGCAACATAGGAGTCATCCTGGTACCTCATAATCTCTCATTCCTCCATATCCAACCTTGCCAACCTTGCAACATCTTTCAAGTCAGAAGCAGCTAGATGGCACAGTTGATGGAATGCCAGACCTGGAATCAGGAAGACTCATCTTCCTGAGTTGAAATCTGTCCTCAGACACTTACTAACTGTATGACCCTGGGCAAGTCACTTAACCCTGTTTGCTTCAGTTTCCTCATCTGTAAAATGAGCTGAAGAAGGAAATGGAAAACCACTCCAGTAACTTTGCCAAGAAAACCCCAAACAGGGTTATGAAGAGTTGGACAGGACTGAAAAACAAACAACAAAAAATCCCTCAAATATGCCCCTTTTCCTTCCTCTGATACTGACTGCCACTACCCTGGTGAAGGCCCACATCACCTCATGCTTAGACTACCTAAATAGCTTCCTAGTGGATCTGCCTGCCTAAAGTCTCTCCCCACTCCAATCCATCATCCATTCAGCCATTAAAATGATTTTCCCAAAGTGCAGGTCTAACTATGTCACCCCTTTATTCAGTAAACTTCAATGGCTCCCTGTTGCCTCCAGGATCAAGTACAGAATCTTTTGTTTGCTGTTCAAAGTGCTTCATAACCTAGCCCCTTCCTACTTTTCCAGTCTTATATTTTACATTCTGCCAGGTACTCTTAGATCTAATGACTGGCTGTTCCACCTACAGGATACTTTAGTGGCTATGGACACTTTCTCTGGCTGTCCCACACGCCCATAATGTTCTTCCTTTCTCCCTTGCTTCCTCCTTCTTCCTTCCCTCCCTCTTTCCTTCCTCCAGTTGACATCTATGGTTGGTTTCCTTTAAGTCCCAACTAAAATCTCATTTTCTATAGGAAGTTTTTCTTAACCTGTCTTAATTTTAGTGCCTCTCCTCTCTTAATTATTTATCTTGTATGTAGATTTTGTATATTTTTTTGTTGTCTTCTCCATTAATTTGTGAGCTCTTTGTGGTCAGGGACTGACTTTTACCTCTTTTTTGTATTCCCAGTGTTTAACGCAATGCCTGGCACATAGTGGGTGCTTAATAAATATTTATGATTGAAACTGAGAGATGGTGGGTTCTCTCTCCCTAGAATTCTTAGAGTAGAGGCAAGATCAGTACTAACAAATTTAAATATAAAGATCACAAATTAATATTATGTATGTGGTATTTTTATTTATTTTGTTAAACATTTCACAGTTACACTTTAATATGGCTCAGACAATACAAAGGAGTGGGCTAGATGACCACTTGTCAGGTATTTTGTTGCTGAGGACCTTTCCAGATCTCAAAATAATATTGAAACCTTTTCACACCCACTTCTCCATGCTATTTGTGTAATATAAATTTTTTATTCTTTAGAGAAAATTGTATTCCATGTTTCACTGCCACATAGGAATACCAGTGAATGTTGGTTTTAACAATATAAACTTGTAACTTTATGGGAAACGTGGAGACAGTAAAGAAGTTTTGCAGTTTTCCTAGAGCAATCCAATCCATCCTTCTCTTCCTTTTAAACTCTAATCTTACTCATTATCTAGATGTATTATCTGTCCTAGATATGCATACTGACAAAGAAGCTTTATGTGATTGTCCAGCCCACGTACTGGTTGGTTGACATTATTCATTCACTTGGTTTTTCTGGTGTATAGGGTTAAGGCAAACTCGTGGGAATGATTACAGATTTCCAGGAGACTTTGAAACATTCAGTTCTTAATGTAATCAGCAGAATGTAATTCAAAAATGGGAGCTAGCACTTAGAGCACCTCATACTCCACAGGAAATTCCTCTTTGGCTTGGACTTTATGCTGGATCTTCTCTGCTATAGCAACAAAGAATTTTGGTCCCTATACATCTTTCTTCCTATTTTATGGCCTCCTCGGTGGTTGTTATCAGAGAGTTGTTAGCAAAGATGATTTCTTTCTTTATTTCCTTTCCTTATATCTTCCAAGGAATCTTGAATGATCTTGATGCATTGATGCAATTACACCTTGTCATAAAAGGGTCTGTAAGGTTGTGTTTAGTTCTACAGAATCAAATGCTCTTTGTGTGTGTGTGGTGGGGGGCGGGGGGGGTTAATCAACAGACAATAAACACAGTGTGAGCTTATGTTCTTTACACTTTAATTGTCAGATGGTAAAGATGTGGTCCATTATTGAACCTCTGTTGTGAAAGCCTGCTGCTTATGGAGGCGGAGCTGAAATGGCAGAGAAAAGGCAGGGACTCCCTTTAGTTCTTCTGAATTCCCCTCTAAACAACTGTAAATGGTACTCAAAATCAACTCTGGAGCAGAGTAACACATAAAAGGACAGGGTGAAGCAATTTTCCAACCCAAGACGTCTTAAAAGGTCTGTGGAAAAGGTCTGCTCCACCCAGTGAGAGTAGAGTGCAGTCCAACTCAGGCCCATCAGCACAGGCTGTGACCCAGCAAACCAACAGCAGGCCTGAGGGGTGACCAAATCATCAGCAACAGCAGTTACTTCTGGAGCTCTCAGCCCACCAGTTGATAAAGGGTTGGACAACTGTTCAGAAGGAGATTATAAGGGTCCTTTTGCTGGCACTGGGTGCAGGACTCTATTTCATTTCCCACACTTGGATCCAGGTTGCAATCCCAGGGTAAGTAGAAACATTAGCAAACCATAGCTGCAACTATAGGAGACTGAAGTTACTAGTCAGAGTTCCAAGGTGGAAAAGAGTGCTTGTATTTACTCACAGATCAGAGCACAGGCCAGGAGAATAGTAAATATACCTTAAAATATCATTCCACCTTGTAAGAACTTAAAATTTACAGGACACTCTCTCCTTCCTGCCCCCAAGCTACCTCTGAAAACAGCTGCACAAAAAACCTGAAACTTGGGAGAGTGCTCCCTCCACCCTGGAGCAGAACCTAACTTTAAAATAAAGTTAAAAGTCAAGAAATAAATTGGAAAAACAAGCAAACAACAAGAAAAAAAGAACCTGACCATAGAAATTTATTATGGTGATGGGGAAAATCAAAATACAAATGTAGAAGATAACAGAGTCAAAACCGCTACATCCAAAGCCTCAAAGAAAAATGTGAATTCATCTCAGACACAAAAAGAATTCCTGAAAGAACTCAAAGGATTTTAAAAATCAAATAAGAGAGGTAAAGAAAAATTGGGAAAAGAAGTGACAGTGCTACAAAGAAATAATGAAAAAAGAGTCAACAGCTTGGTAAAGGAGGCACAAAAAATATTGAAGAAAATAACAGCTTAAAAACAGAATAGGCCAAATGGTAAAAGAGGCACAAAAAATCCAGTGAAAAGAAGAGTTCCTTAAAAAACAGAATTGGCTAAATGGGAAAATATATATAAAAATTCACCGAAGAAAAGAACTCCTTAAAAAGTAGAATTGATCACATGGAAAAAGAGGTATAAAAGAAAATAATTCTTCAGAAATTCAAACTGGGCAAGTAGAAGCTAATGACTCCATGAGACATCAAGAAAAAATAAAATCAAAACAATGAAAAATAGAAGAAAATGTGAACTATCTCATTGGAAAGACAATTGACCTGGAAAACAGATCCAGGAGAGATAATTTAAGAATTAGTGGATTACCTGAAAGCCATGATCCAAAAAAAGAGCTTAGACATACATCATCTTTCAGGGAATTGTCAAGGAAAACCTCCATGATATTCTAGAACCAGAGGGTAAAATTGAAATTGAAAGAATCCACCAATCACCTCCTGAAAGAGATCACTGATTCAGCAAAACTAAGTATAATCCTCCAGGAGAAAAATGGGCATTCAGTAAAACTGAGGACTTTCTAGCATTCCTAATGAAAAGACTAGAGATTAGTAGGAAATCTGACTTTTAAATGCAAGACTCAAGAGAAGCATAAAAAGGTAAGCAGGAAAGAGAAATCATAAGGGACTCAGTAAGGTTAAACTTACAATCCTACATGGGAAAATGATGCTTGTAACCCTCATTATTAGGGCAACTAGAAAACATAGACGAAGAGTATGGTTATGAGTTGAATATGATGGAATGATACTTAAAAAATAGATGAGAAAAAGAAATGCACTGAGAGAAGTAGAAAGCAAGAAGTAGAATGGGGTAGGTTATCTCTCATAAAAGGCACAAAAGAACTTTTACAGTGGAGGGGAAGATGGGGAAAGTTGAGGGGGTATAGCCTTTAAACCTGGAAAACAGAATTTTTTAAAAAATCATTTTTATCATCAGAATTGGCCCAAAGAGGGAATAATATACAAACTCAGTTGGGTAAAGAAATCTCTTACCCTATGTAATGTTAATACAATTTGAAGATCTTTCCCATCCGTTAATAAGCCCATGTGACCTGTCTGAGTCACATGAGTTTGAGTCACATGGAAGCCTGAGTCACATGAGCTTGTGGTGGGGACAGCTTGCCAAATTGATGGAGCAGGAAGGGTGGAGCAGAACTGAGAGGAAGTGAGAAAGAGCAGTCAGAGCTGAGAGAGAGAGAGAGAGAGAGAGAGAGAGAGAGAGAGAGAGAGAGAGAGAGAGAGAGAGCAGCAGCAGCAGCAGCAGCAGCAGCAGCTAGCATGAGTGAGAGCCAAGGAGTGAATTTTCTTGAGGGTATTTGTGGGAAGGCCCTAACAGAGGAAAGGCTTGGGGATGTCAGTGCCCCCCACATTGATAATATGTATAGATTTCTTTCTTGCTATGATGGATTTGACTTTCTGGTGTTTGAATAAATGTTTTGGTTCAGCATTCAATGAAGAGAGTCTTATATTTTTGCGATTCAGAACTATTGCCATTCAGCATATTCATAGTAGCCATAACAGCTGTGGGTATCACATTGGTGCTACACCCTACAATAAAGTAGGAGAGAAAGGGGATAAGAGAAAAGGGCAGGGCTGATTGGAGAATAGATTGGAGGAGACAGTAATGAATCAAAACACTTTTGAAGACTGACAGGGTAAAAGGAGAGAGAGAGGAAGATAAACGGGGGGGAAAGGATGGAGGGAAATACACCGTCAGTAACCGTGAGTGCGAAAAGATTTTCACAGCAAGTTTCTCTGATAAAGGCTTCATTTCTCAAATATGTAAGAATACAAGTCATTCCCCAATTGATAAATGGACAAAGGATAGGAACAGTTTTCCAACAAAGTAATCAAACCTATCTATAGTCATGAAAAAAATGCTTTAAATCACTGTTGAGTACAGAAATGGAAATTAAATTAATTTCTTTTTAAGAATCATATGGGCTTTTTTTATTTTAGGTAATGTGTCCATTTGGCGGTTATGGTGGTATGTGATGTAAGATATAATTTCAACTGAACTGTTTTCCAGTTTTCCAGTAACTTTTATTGAATAGTGTCCTTCCCATTAGTCTTTTGTGTTGGATTTATCAAATGCTGGCTATAGTGTTCGAATGCTTTTAAATCTTGCTTTTCTAGTCTCATCCACTGATCTTGCTTTTCTGTTTTTAAGCTAGTACCAAATAGTTTTGATGGTTACTTTCTTAAAATATCAACAAAATGTCACCAAAAATCCTATATTCCTTGAGATTCTAACAAATGATTAACTTAGTAAAACACTTCCTTGGTAGTTTGATTGATAAAGCATTAAGTCTGTACTAATTTAGGTAGTATCAGCATTATTAAATTGTGATGTCCCAACCATGAACAATAACTATCCTTCCAATTATTTATCATTCTTTATTTGTTTATAGAGTGCTTTGTTATTATATTTATATTAGTTTAGTTACATAGGTCTTAAGTGGGCTTTGGTAGATGATTCCCATATATCTTAGAGGATTTTGAATGGAACTACACTTTTTATTATTTCCTTTTGCATTTTGTTTTTGCTATAAACAGATGTTGCTGATTTTCTGGATTTATTTTTGTATGCTGCAACTCTACAGAGGTTATTGTCTCATAGGGTTTCTTTGCTGAATCTCTGGGGTTCTCTAAGTAAATCATCACATCATTAGCAAATAGATATGTTTTGTCTCCTTTTGCCTAATGCTTGTGCTTTTAAGTTCTTTCTTTTGTCATATTGCTGTCATTATCTTTTTATATTTATGTCAAATAATAGTGGGTAAAAGAGGCATTTTTTCTTTTATTTCTTAGGAAAAAATTCTAATGTCTCCCAATTTTAAATAATTCTAGCTTTTGGTTTTTAGACACACACATACGTTCATATATTTTTATATATCTATATTTGTACATACCCTCTTAAATTACATTGAAATTACCCTTATCTGCCTATAGGTTATTTTTTTGTTATAAATGACCGTATTTTGTAAAAGATTTCTGCTGTAACCATTTATAACATTATGTAGTTTAGTGTGTTTTTGTTTTCAGTTCTTTATGATAATTTTTTCCTAATGTTTAACTGTTATTGCATGTCTCTTCTTAGATCTCACTTAGTCATAGTGGGGGGAAATGATATATATTGCTGTAGTTTTTTGCTAGGTTTTTATTTTAAAATTTTGCATTGATAGTCATTAGTGATCTTGGTCTATATTTCTCTTTCTTTGCTTTATCCTTCCCTGGTTTAGTTATCAGAACTGTTATTTATCTCATCAAAGGAGAAGGGTGGAGTGTTTTTTTTTTTTTTGAGAATGACTTCTCTAGCATACCTATTAATTGCTCTTTAAATTTTTGGTAGCCCATTAATCCGTCTGACTCAGGGTATTTTTTTTTCCTTTGATCATTCCCTCATAGCTACTTCATTTTCATTTTCTTAGAGTGAGCTGTTTAAGATCTATAGCATTTTCTGTTAATTTGAGGTATTTTAAGTTTTTGTAGGTAATCTTTCATTTTTCTTAAATTCTCAGTTTTGCTAGCATATTGTATACTATCATATGTATTTAGTAGGCTATAAGAATTTTAAAAACCCAACAAAATGCTGTATATCATTAACTGTAGGAGTTGGACTTCAAGAAATAGTAGAGGATAGAAGTACCTGGTGTGCTACGGTCCATGGGGCCATGACAAATCTGACACGACGGAATGATTGAACAATAAAAAGGCAAAAGTTAGACCCTCTGCCTAATCTCACACTTATAATTGTCTCTAGTTAACTCCTGGCTTTTTTGTGGTTGAGGCAAAATTCAGTTTATTGGAAACATTTAGGTAATGAAACAGCATATTATGATACAGTGTCTGTGGAAAGACAGGCATGAGAAAGGAAAGTTTGGGAAAGAGCTGACCTTTTTTCTTAGAACTTCTCTCAGCCTGGGTCCTCTGCTTCAACATACTTGTAGAACCAATGAAACTTCTCAGTATCTCCCTTGACCATAGCTAAGTCTTCCCTTTCCTTCCCAAGGTATGCTAGAAATTCCATGTCTTCCATTTATCAAAATTGGTGAGAGTGTCCACAGTTAGTGGGCATGACCTGGATGAAGATCCACTTGAGGAAACTGAAGAGCAGGCAGATGAGTAATTAAGAGAACCAGCACCAGAACCCAGAGAGTGGTGTACTGAAAACTTAGAGAGGAGAAAGTACCCAGGAAAAGAGGATGATCAACAGTGCCAAAGGCTATAGAAAGGTCAAGAAGAATGACTAAGGAAAGTCCTCTGGATTTGGTAATTAAGAAATCTTTAGTGGTTTTTGGAGAGTAGTTTCAGTTGCATGAGGACACAAAACAGATTTCAGAGGGTTCAGAAGAAAACAAGAAGAAGAAGTGTAGGCAACAATTTTAGACAACTTTCTTAAAGAATTTGACCAAAAGGGGGATGAAATATAAGCTATAGTTAGCAGGATCAAGTGAAGGTTTCTAATGGGGGAGAATTATTTATGTATTTGTAGTGAATAGGAAAGGTACCATTAGATACCTTATAGAGTGGGGATGATAGAAGGATAGATTTGCTAGAGTAGAGTAGATGGGATGGGATCAGTGGTACATGTTGAAGGTTTGCTTTGGCAAGGAATAGGACCCTTTCTTTATGTGAGAGAGGGAGTGAGAGAAACCATAGTAGTGGAAGATGTCTGACATAGTGATCTGAGGAGCAAAGAAGGATATCAATGAATAGCCTCCATTTTTTCAAGGAAGTATGTAATGAACTCATCAGTTGAGGGTGGCGGAGGGGAGTGATGCCATGAGAGGCTTGAGAAGAGATAAAAAATGGTTCTGGAATAACTGCTCTGGTAAGTGGGAGAGAGAATCAATTAGGGAGATATAAGAGGCTTGGCTTGCTGTGAGAACCCAGTCAGGATCTTGTGTAACATTAATTTGTGGGGCACGAAATAGTGAAGAATACCATGAGAGAAGTGTTAAAATTATTCAGAAAGTTGGGAGAGTAACCTGCCTGTCTGTAGAGAACAGTAAATAATAATAAGGATTCTTGAAATGTATTACATGAAGTGTATATATTGCATGAACTTTGATCATATAAAATAATATCTTGCCAGTTTAACTAGCTATTGCCAGTAAGCCCTCAAAAATCAGAAAAACAAGTCTTATTACACTCAAAGTGTGACACACAACTCACCAGCAGTCAATGGAAATGTGTATTATTCACAATTAAGCTAGTAGTAGTTACACATTACATGAAACAAAGAAAAAGTATATGCCTGTTCATTATAGTACAGCTGGTTATACAAAAGAAATAAAGTATGCTTGGTTAAGAAAAAAAAAGTATATCATTAGCTATAGGAGATAGATAAGGACTGTGTCCTGGTTAGTATAAATGAAAAAGAACTACCTTCCAAGCTAGTTAAAAGAGGAAAACATTTCACAGATTGATTTTGGGGGGAGGGGCACATATACAAGTTAGAGAGTGAAGAAAGACATTGAAGGGAACCAGCTATGGCTGCTGGTCATGCAGTTTATACAGGGGTCATATCTAACAAAATGTTGAATATAGGATAAAATGGAGTAAGTTACGTTCTTCCAAGAATTCACTTTCAACATATTGATTGTGGTTGTCATTTACAGTTTTTGAATGTGCATAGTCTTATGATCTCTTTTTTGTTTCATTGTAGGTATTGTGGTAAATGGATTAGTAAATATCAGCATCTCCACCATCGAGAAGCGCTATCAACTGAGCAGTTTCATGACTGGTCTGGTGTCATCAAGTTATGATATTTCATTTTGTTTGTTATCATTATTTGTATCATTTTATGGAGAAAGAGGACACAAGCCAAGATGGCTTGCATTTGCATCCTTTATGATAGGATTGGGATCACTTGTATTTTCTTTGCCTCACTTTACTAGTGGAAAATATCAGTTGGCATCTGAATTTAAAGGTAAGATGTTTCCTGACAACCTGTTGTACTCAAAAGGTTTAAAATTTGCAGAAAATTGTCATTGGATCAAGGACTTAGGTTATGACATGATAGAGAAATGTGACTAACCATATCTTTAATCTAATTATACATCCTTAAGAATGAATAAATGAATGAAAAAGTATTTATTAAGTTTTTATTATGTGCCAAATAGTATTCTTAAGGATGTGTAATTAGATTAAAAGATATAATCAGTCACCTTTGGCTTTTTAAAAAAAGTTCTTTGGTATTATCAGCTCAGTCATCTTATTTTCAATTTGATTTTTCAAAATTTATACTTTTATGCATGTTCTGAGATTACTAATTTGTTGATTTTCTAGTTTTTAATTACATGCTCAATTCTTTTGTTAATATAAATGTTGAGAAGTATTTTCCCTTACTGTTTTTGCTGCATCCCACAAACACTGATTTGTTGTCTCTTTGTTATAATCTTCTTTACTACAATTATTTGTTTCCATTATTTGTTTTTTCACCTTCCCATTATATCAGATAACATTATTGAGCCTCAGAAATTGAGGCATTTCATTAGGAGCTCCCTACTTCTATGCCTCAGTCACCCTCAGTATCATCTCTCATTCTCCTCCTTTGTTCCAGTGTCCAGGAAGAGGTAGTTCCTCTCCTTACTAAAGCTAACTACTCTCCATACCTGTGCCCATGTCCCCCTATCCCCTATAGTCTGCTCCATAAGCTTGTCATTTAAGTCATCCTCCCTCCTCCTTGCCTCCTCTTTCCTTCTCTCTCTCTTCCCTGCCCCTCCCTACTTCCTTGCTGCCTACAAAACCTCCCAAATCTTCCCATCTTAAAAAACCTTAACTACTCTGTCCAAGGTTACTAAAAATCTAAGGGCTGAATCTTGCCTTTTTTTAGTCCTCTTCCTTCTTGACCTCTCATTTTTAATGCTGTTGACTTCTCCTTTGTCCTAGACCTAGACTCTCTGTTCTCTCCAGATTTTTATTATTCCACTCCCATGATTTTCCTTCTTCTGCATTATCATCTATATCTTGGGGTCTGTCTATATGGTATACCCTGGGGCTGTCTTAACATCTTCATCTCTCTCTCTATATATATATATACTCTTGCCTAGTGATCTCTTCAGCTTATTGTTATGTGTGTGACTTTAAAATCTCCCTTTGTAGCTCTCCTTTCTCTCCTGTCATCCAATTCTATATCATGCCTTTTGGGTATCTTCGTTTGGATTACCATAGGCATCTTAAAGTCAAAATAGAATTTGTGATGTTCCCTTCCCACCCCCACTGCTCCCCCCAAAACTGCCACCTAAATCACCATTTTCCTAACATTTTAGTTTTTTGTCAAATGCACTATTATTATTCACTCAGGTTCATAGCCTAGGAGACATCCTTGACAGTTTGCCCCCTCACTTCATATATCCAATCAGCTGCCAAATCCTATGGATTCTGTTTTGATAACATCTTCAGTGTTCATCCCCTTCTCTTCACTCACGCAAAAATACCTACTTGATTCTGTCCCTTTCACCTGAAATATTACAGTAGTCTCCTAGCTGGTCTCCCTAGTCTTTTTCTGCAACCTTTCCTCCACACAGTTGCTAAGTTGGTATTAAAATGTAGATCTGACCAGGTCTCTACCCTTCTTAGATGAAGTACAGTGTCCTTTGTTTGTCATTTAATACTCCTAAAAATCCAGCATCAACCTATTTTTTCCAGACTGGTCTCAAATTACAAATCATGCAGTTGTTCCATCATAACTTGCCTACTTGCTGTTCCTCATACATGCTGTGGAGGGGCCTCCTGAACTTTTTTTCATGAGTTGCCCTATTTTCCAGAGATGAAGCCCCTGTAAACTAACATAACAATGATCTTTTGCAACTGAACTCTATTAAACTTTCAGTGCCCTTGGGCCCAGTCAGGTACAAATCTGACTCTGGCCAGTCTTGCCCAGACTAATTAAAGCTGAGACCCTTTCATATAAGCAGAACATTCTCCCTCCATGGTCCAAAGCTCACATGCCCCCCTGCTCCCTCTTGCTCCCCTTCCTTTACTGCTCCCTTCCTCCTTTTATGCCACTCCCATCTTGCTGTACCCTATAAATATCCAAGGCTTTATCTGTTTGGTTTAAGGAGTTCCCATATGCATGTGCCTTTCTCTAGTAATAAATCAAGTTACTAACCATGTCTTGTGGAGTCATGATTTTTGGTTAACAATGCCATTTCCTGTTCTATCTTTGCACAGCCTGGATTATGTTCACTCCTTCTCTCAACCTACTAAAGTCCTACCCTCCTTCAAAGTATAGATCAGATCTCACATTCTGTATGAGGTCTTTCCTTATCTCAGCAATTGTTAGTGCCCTTTCCCTAAAGCATCATTTTGAGTTTACTTTGTATTTATTTGCATATGCTTATCTAGGTACATATTGTTTTCACTCTGTAGAACCTAAGCTTCATGACAGCAAAGACTGTTTATTTTTTTTTTTGTATCCTTGCTGCTTAAGCCTGCTGTTCAGCAAGTAATTGTTGCTTGTCCTTTGGTCCCCCCACCCCCCACCAAGAGGACCAATGATGTCACAGGGTGGTGTCTTGACTCGAGCATGAATTGGATTTAAGTGAGGCAGAGTTGTACGAAGTCGTCAGCCTCAATCTCTTCCAGAGTCGTTGAAGTCCAGTGGCAAGACAAAAATCAAGATGACTAGGGTTGTTGGCATATAGTAGTCACTCAATGAATGCTTATTGAATTGAGTTACATTCATATTTTCCTTATTGATTATAATATAAAAAGGAGGACTATTGTTTTTATTAATTGTATCCACAGACCTTAGCTCAGTGCCTGACACTCAGGTGGATGTCTTGGTAAGTAAGCCTGTTTAACCTTGCCCTTTTCAAGATTTCTTTCTTTGATCTGAAAGCTCTGAACCGAAGCTGCCACATTTATCAGTTAATTAAATTTAGTATTTTCTGATGGAATCTTGTGGCTTTTATCAAGCTATATTTTGTCCTCTAGTTCAAATACTTTCAGGAAACTTTTTTATATGATTTTCTCAACTATGTCATTCAGGATTTTGTTTCACCACTTTTTTTTGGTGAAGTTATTTACATTTTGTCTCTCCTCTTCGAATATGAGTTCCTCAAGGGAAGGGGGCTGTTTATGCCTTTTCTTTGTAACCCCTGCAGTACTTAGCAAATAATAAGGGTTTAATGAATACTTGTTGATTTATTGAGTTTTTTAAGAGCTCTGAGTAAAAGTCTCTTTTTCTCTGTCTCTCTGTCTCTCTCTCATTCTTGTGGTTGCTTCATTCACTTTTCTAGAGATCTGTTTGTAGTTATTACACGTATTTTTCTTCTGGAGATTTTTTTAGGTTCTTTTACTCCATAGTATTTCTTTTTGTATTAGGAGATCTTTTTTGCTTATTAATTTTTTTGTTCAGTATGCTAGTTTTTCTGTGGGGTTTTCCTCAAAAAGATATCTTTCCTCCACCTTCTTTATTTGGTATATTTCTTGCTGTTTTCTGGTAATGACAAGGAGCTGGGCTTACTACTTCTGAGTCATTTTACCAAAAATCATAAATTAACATTTAAAAATGGAAATAATTATTACATTCTGAAATTATACTTCCTAATAACAAAATAAAATTTACCTCAATTTTATATTCCTAGGCACACATAAAACCCTATTTTGCACCTAAAGTTGTTACCAAGGTAGTATTTTTTTTATTCTAAACATTTAATGACATATGAAAGAAAAATTCTAAATTAACATTAAAATTTAGATAACTTTTGTCATGAATATATTTTTATATCATCTCAGAGACAGTAAATAAAGATCAATGAGGAAATAAATTTTGTTTTCTTCAGTCTAAGGGTCTGATTGCTTATGTAAGGTGTGCGAGAAGTTCATGTATGCACTGTGCTAGGTGCTAGAAGAATTGCTCATTAACATCCATGAATTAGTTTATGATAGCTGCTGGTGTTTAAATAAGACATGGTCCCTGACCTTATAAAGCATACATTCTAATAGGAGTATTAGATATAAACATAACTGTAATATTCAGTATTATGTGTTGGTGTATTAGAGAGTTATATGACAAAATGCTATATAATCTCTAAGAGAGAATGTCCTTCCTGATGAGGTGTATCTTTCATGGAAAAGGTAGCCAGTGGAGATATGTAAAATTCAGGTCCAGGCAAATATGAAAGATATACATACTACCTAGTATAGTGCTGTGTACATATGGACACTTAAATATTAATTGATTTATATGTATATATATACATATATATATATATATATACATATATATATATATATATATATAACTGGTAGGTAGGTGCACATAGTTGACCATTTATTTCCAGTGTATTACAATATTGAATAAATAAGGTGCTAGTCCTCAGCATAATGCTTTACAAGTAATTGGTTGCTCAGTACATATTTGTTGAATGATTCAAGATTCACTTTATTTTTTAAAAATTATTTTTCTTTTTTATAAACTGGAAAGACACCAACAAATGCGAACATTTTCACATGTAAAGAAGAAGAGAAAAAAGCTATATAGAGAGCTATGAATCGTTGTTATCTGTAGCTTAGTTTTTAAAGTATATATTAAATTTAAATAATGGTTTCAACACTACCCTGCTTGTCTGTGTCTCCTCAACTCCCTTATGTTCTTTTCTGTGTATTTCAAAAATATTTAATGTCATTCTTTTTGGGGGGAATCATTCCCCCTGTCTCTCATTATAATTCAGTTCTTTCCCAGTAAAAGCTCTTTGGTGTGAACAAAAACTTATAGTGAAGCAAAATAAATCTGCACCTTGGCCGTGTCTGGAAGCATTGGTCTCATTCTGCAGTCCGTTGACAGTGTGGAACGCACGCTTCATCAGCAGAGTTGTGTTGGATCACTTCATTGACCATGGTTCACAGGTGCTTCAAAAGTGTTCTCCTTTTCAATGTTGTGTGTAGTTGTGTGAGTTGTTCTCCTGCTAGGGCTCACTTTACTCTGCTTGCGTGTCTTCCCACATTTCTTTGAATTTGTCACTTCTTGCAGTACAATAATATTCTATCATATTCATATACCATACTTCGTTCAGCTCTTTCCCAGTCGATGGGCCCCTACATTATTTTCAGTTCTTTACTACAACAAAAAGTGCTGCTATATTTTTTTTGGATATATAGATCTTTTCCCTCTTTAACTTGTAATACTCTTAAAACAGTTAGCTCATAACTAGATCAAAGAGTACATATGCATGGTTTATTTACTTTGGGAGCATGGTTCTAAATTTTGCCTCCCATGCCTCTACTGCAACTGTTGCTCTTTTTGCCTTCCTTGGCAATTCGTTGGATGTAAAATAGAAACTAAGGATTGTTTAAAGTGGTGTTTTTCTTGTTATTGACTTGGAACATTTTTTTCAGATGGTTATTGATTGTTTGATTTTTTTTCCTCTGAGAGCTGCCTATTCATGTCTTTTGATCATATCTGTATTGGGTAGTGGCTTTCCTTACACATTTGTATCAATTCCTAACACATTGTGAGTATCAAGGCTTTATTAAGAGAAATTTGCTGCAGAAAATTTCCCTCTAGCTTGCTATTTATCTTTTAATTCTAGGCACTGTGATTTTCTTTTTGTTCAAAATGTTTTGTGTAACCTAGATTATCCATTTTATCTCCTGTAACTTTTCTCTGTCCCTTGCTAGTGCAGGAATTTTTCCATAGTGGAGAATGTTACCTCTTTCTCTTCTCTAATTTGTTTATGATATGACCTTTCATATCTAGCTCATGTTACCATTTGGAATTTCTTGTGGTAAGTGATGTGAAATATTGCGCTGAACCAAATTTCTACCATACTGCTTTCTAGCCTTCCCAACAATTTTTATTGAATTGTAAGTCAGTGGCTTTATCAAACACTGTGCTACTATATTTGATTTCCTCTGAGTCTTGTGTACCTAATCTTCTCCACGGATCTTTTCTGAATTTTAGTCAGTACCAGAGAGTTTCAGTGATTACTCATTTGAACTGTAATTTAATATTTAATAGTGCTGTTTCTTCTGCATTCCCCCTTAATCTTCTCTTTCCCTCTTTAAAGTATCCCTTGAGGTTCTTGGCCTTTTGTTCCTCCAGATGAATTTTTCTAATCCTATAAAGTGATCTGTTGGTTGCTGGGTTGGCATGAAACTGACTCTGTAATTTAATTTAGCTAGTATTATAATTTTTAAAAATTATATTGATGTGGCTCAAACATGAGCAGTAGATGTCTCCAATTAGTTAAGTATTTCTTTCTGAAAAGAATGCTTTGTAATTGTATTCATATAATTGTGTGTGTGTGTGTGTGTGCGTGTGCGTGTGCATGTGCGTGTGCATATGTGTGTGTGTGTGTTGGGAGCTGAAACATCAAATGTTTTAAATATTCTTTAGTTGTTATGAGTGAAGTTTCTTTGCGTTTTTCTTCATCCTTCATTTTGTTGGTAACATACTGAAAAGCTGATGACTTAATGGGTTTTATATCTTCCTACTTTTTTGAAGTTGCTAATTATTTAAATTAATTTTTGCTGACTCTATGTTTCTCTAATGTTGATATAATGTTCAAAAAGTGATAATTTTGTTTTTCCCTTTGTGTATGTTTATTCCCTAAATTTCTTTTTCTTTAGTTACCATTTACTGAACACCAAATAGTGGTGAAAATGGACAATCTTGTTTTTACCCCGGGTCTATTTTTTCTAGAAAGGCCTCCAATATTTCTCATTTAAAGCTCTTGAAGATACTATTGACAATGTTAAGGAAAAGTTCATTGATCCCAAAGTTTTTAATTTTTTTATTAACAGAGATTAGTGTCCTATTTTGTCAAAAGCTTTTTCTGAATCTCTTGATAGAATTATATCATTTTTGCCTTTTTGCTACTGCTATGGGCCATTATGTTTATAATTTTTCCTAATATTGAACCAACTTGGCTTTCCTGGTATAAATCCAACCTGCACTCATATAATCTTTTTCATATATAGTTCTAAATCCATAGCAATATATATATATATTTCTTACTACTTGAATTATGATGCCAAAAGTGATGATTAAGAAATAATTAAACATTTTCATGTTTGGTAAAGAAAATGCTGTATGTAGTGTATTTATATTTTGAAATAACTAGAAAAAATAATAATTGTTTTTATCTCTTTTTTTAAAGATACCTGCCCAGAAACAAGAATCAATAGCACTTGTCAACACTACATAACATCTTCACTTTCAAACTACCTATATGTCTTCATACTTGGACAGATGCTGCTAGGGGTTGGAGGAACACCTCTCTATACTTTGGGAACAGCCTTCATTCATGACAGTGTTCCCACACACTTGTCCTCTCTCTATATAGGTGAATTCTTATATAGTTTAGCCATATTGGCTTCTTGTTGAAATTTTCTATACGTGGATATAATAATTTAAATCAATTTAAATCTCATAGTTAGCAATCTTAATGTTGGAGACTTTCTCCATGAGATGAACAAATTATTTTGCTGTATTGACTTGCCTACTTGTTTAGGACCTGAAAAATGAATATATTCCTAATTATATTAGCCTTAACTAATACTGAATTCTTATGGCTACTTTTATACTATGAGCTTTGCAGATCTTGGATTTGATTGTGGTAAGTGGTAGTAGCTATGCTGATACAAATTCAGTTGTATTTGAAGTCCTTCTGGCCATCAGCACTTCAGAAGCTACCTGAAGTTTGGCCCTTGAGTAGGAACACTTCTAAAGGCTGCAAAAATATATGGTAAAAGAGAGATTCTCAAAGTTTCTCCAATTGCTTTTTGCATATCCTTTTTTTCCAAATTGTGGTAGCTCTACTCTTTTGTTTTATTTTCTTTTATTTTAATGTCAAGACCTTTAAAGATCTAACTCTACCAAACTCTTGTTCTGGTTGAATTGGTTGTACACAGCATCCCTTTGGATTCATTAGTACTTAACTTATATTGGTCAGAGGGAGAATAGAGAAGTGAAGTGGAATCATACTTTAAAATTGGTAGGCCTCAGTGAGCGCATGCAAGGACACATTGTACTGTGTAAGCAACATAGTGCTATCTTTCTTAACCCAAGATTGGTTTCCTTGATATTCTTTTATATCCAGATTAAATCTGATCCCAACAGATTTGGATATGTGAAGTCGTGGCAGATTTTTCTTTTGGTACTTAAACATTGTAAATTTTTTTCTTTATTTAAGTTATTTGATACCATTAGCAGTAAAGTATTATTGATACTACTGATCAAAATTGTGGCATGGATAAGTCAAGTATCAAGTCAAAATTCATATAGAAGTTTATGGTGATATTTAAAAAGTTCAAGAGACATGATTTCTGGATAATTAATCATTATATTAATAATGCTAGCATTTTATTAATAAAAGGGTCAGTGACACTCTTGAATGCCAAAGACCAGTTCTGGTGGTAGCCTCACAGTTTATATGTCCTTGGAAGAGTAGGTATTCCTGAGGGTGGCCATCCACTCTGACTGGTTAACAAGTAATGAAAGAAAATGAATAGTACAATGAGGGTTGGACCTGTTCTTATGAGGGGCTAGGGAATGTAACTTTAATCATGTTATTTACTTCCACATCACTCTCAGCCTAGAGGAAATCTAGACCAAGAATCTATATTCCCCACCCAAGCCTGAGCAGAAGACAGTGGTCTGGGAGTTTCATCTTAGATTAAATTTCTTACAAGGTTCAGTGGGATAACAATGGCTAGAATGAGGAGAATGTTAATCCTATCTGCTATCATCAGTCCTGTCCTTCAGAGGCTATTTCAAAATGAAGACTTTAAAAAAAGAAGGAACCTCTCAAATCATTGGTTATTAATAATCATTTCTCTCATTACAATATAAGGTGTTATGAGGTATATAATTATTATATGTACCTTATTCCTAATTATATTAGCTTTAACTAATGCTAAAATTAGATAGGTGAAACTATAATTATAAAAAACCAACCTTTGCCATAGGGAAGAGTTGAGAAAGTGCATTTCCCTCCTTTATTTACAGAAGTGGGTGACTATTGGTATGGAATAATAGCATGTACTGTTAGATTCATTTCATATTCATTTAATATGTTGATTGATTTTAATGAACTGATTTTTTTTCTTGTTTTAATTTATTATGAGAAAATAATTACTGAGAGTGGGTGGGGGAAGGAATATATTTGGAAATTAAGATGATATAAAAACAAAAGCTACTAATATTTTTTAAAATATAAGCCCAATTTAAATAAATTATATTCTTCATAAACAAGTATAAGTAGATGATACTAGTTTAGATTCTCATTTTTGCTTAAATTTAAGAAAAATTACATTGTATTTCAGAAAGTAGCAGATTATTATAGTTTTACATGTGAAGATGTTAAAAATATTTACCTTTTTAATGAAATCAATAGTAGTGAATTTTATATATTAATCATACTAATTTCTTTATGGATTGGATAATGAGTTCTTTAAATCTTATGAAGTGCTAACCAAAAGACAATTATCACAAGCCCATGAGAGATATGCATGCAACTGGACTTATTACAAGAGAAAGGCACATGCTGTGGGAACTCCTTATACTAAGGAGCCTAGTGGTGCAGGGAAAGCTTTGGCATATATGTTACAGGGAAAAAGGAAAGTCATAGGATAGGGAAAATGGACTAATCCCCTCCTGAAAGGTAGGAGAATGAATATGTAAGATGGCAAAAAACAACATTCTTTTCACTTGAGAACTGCTAGATTATGAAGATATAATGGTTTGCTTATCTACATGGGTCACAGCTGCACAAGCAGTTTCTCAGCCTAGCACAGACTGATTGCTGCCTTTCTTGATGCCCAAGGACACACAGGGAGTTCAAGTTGGGATGCAAATAACAAATTATGCCAGCACAGGATGGGGCTTCCTGGTTGGGGCTTCGTCCTTGACATGTTTCGGGGCCTCTTGCATACTCTGGGTCCACTGTTTCTAGAAAATATGGCAACTCAAAAAGACAAGACCTTTTAACAGAAGTTAAGTATTTTCTATCATTTAATGCCTTACATCAGTAAGGCAAGTGTCACAATATCAATGGTGACCATAAATATGCCTGTATAGTTCTGTATCGCAGAATATGAGACTCTCCATATAGAAGACAGAAGAAGTCAAACATTTATTCAGACACCAGAGGATCAAATCCCAAAACCAATAGCTCCAATTCAACATAGCAACAATTACATCCCAAAACCAGTAAGTCCACTTCATTATAAAAGCAAAGAACTTACAACACAATATCACAGCAGGGAGCCAAGCTATCCCATAACCTTCCCCTCTGCTGGGGCCTTCCCATAAATACTCATTTACAAATCCTAGCTGTCTGCTTGCCTGTATCCTCTCCTTCTGCAGTTCTGAGAGAGAGAGAGCCTAACAGCTATCCTTGAGTATATATGCCCTTTTTAGAGCCAGAGGGCTTCACAACCCTTGTGTCCTAATTAGCGAAAGGGTATGGGCCTTTTTACAAACAAGCCTCCCCTAGTCAAACTTCCCTTAACTAGCTCCGCTTGAAACCTATTAATGGGAGGGGAAGATCTTTAATCACATTAACACCACATACCTACATGTAAGAAAAATTATTTACATTACTTGCTATTCTTAATCTCAGGAGTATTTAAATGGTCTCCGTGTTCATTTGTATCATTGCTTCTAAAAGTCACAGTAAGAGGTAGTTAATCATTACTGAGCTTAATATTTGAAAATGACAGTATGTATTGATGTTCATAATGTATTTTCTAGGAATTGGCTATGCTATGTCTGTTCTTGGCCCTGCTATTGGCTATGTATTAGGAGGACAACTTCTAACAATTTATATTGATGCCAATGTAGAAGAAGAGTAAGTCATTATTTTCTAGTGTATTTTCTCTCATTTTTAATTGTGTAAAATGTTGCTTATAGATGCCGCATTTGATATGTGTTTCTTAAAATGAATGTTTTTCTCTCTTTAACATTTATTATTCTTCAGAAAGAATATTTATGTAAATTAAGTTGCATTTTCCCATTGTATTTAGTTAATATAATTAAGTATATGTGATGAAGGCTGCAAAGTATTTTTAATAAACTACTAAATATGAATTTAATGCTATCACTAATTTTATCAGTGTTATGCTATTTATGGTGAACAATGTCTTTTTAAGTGAGGCAAGTATCATAGTAATTTGAAGATAGCAAGATTCATTTTTTTTATGAAAAAGCATCATCCACAAAACCTAGAGCTTCCGTGTACTTTACTTACATTTACCTTTCTAATTTCCAACCCAGAAACTAATGAAATAATTAATATAGTACCTTAAGTAAATGTCCAGGGTGATTGGTATCCTCATTCTGTCATCACTTACTTCCAAGTAAAGGTGGATCTTCAGATTGCTTTGCTGTAGACAAAAACATCTAATAGCTAAGGCTCATTTTCATCAGTTGCGTTGCACTGGAAAAAAAAATACCCTGATAACAACCTGTAACAAATAATGCCAGAAAGCTCTAAAATAGAATCTACTCTCTAACAGACACAGACAAGATAACCGTTCCCTAAGCCATTGAATAATGCCTCTATCCCTGGGTATGTAAGCTCATGTGAGGAACATTAGAAACTGAGAATACCCATAGCTCTAGAGGCTGTATCCTTTGGATCCCATAGCTTTGTCAGCCAATCACAACACAAATAGTATCAGGTAGGGGTCAACTGACGCCTTATGTACCCTAGAGTATAGTAATACTAGGAACATTATGGCCAGTGTTTCAGGTTTAGCACCTCTGATCAGCTGGACTGACAATACAGATAAAATCCAAAATAGGAGAGACAGCTTACCAAAAAGAAAAGCATTGGGATACTTAAAAAGGCATCCATCATGGTCATACCCAAAACAATATTAATCTGTAGCCATGGCCAGACTCAGGGAGCATTCAGAACTTGGAGTGTGGACCCTGTGGAACAACTGGAGAATTCTGGTATGGTGATAGAAATGTGTGATAATAACAAGAGAAGTCATTCATTAGTAGCATGATTGTTCTAACAGAAGACTACTCCAGTAGTGTTAGAAGTGGCAGCTTTGAAAACAGTACAGAACTAGAGTGATTCTTACAGTCAAACTCTGATTTAGGCTAGAAGGCTATTATCTGTAGTTTCTGTTACCTGACAATAATGGCATTTAGAAAGATTCTACATAGAAAGAGGATTCATGAGTGAGTCGATTATGTTATAATGACATAAAAAATGCATAGGTGATAATGAATATTGATGCAAAAATTTTAAATAAAATATTAGCAAAAAGATTGCAGCAACTTATTATGAGACTAATGCACTATGACCAGATAGGATTTATTCCAGGAATGCAAGGCTGGTTCAATATTATGAAAACTATTAGCATAATTGACCATATCAACAACAAAACTAGCAAAAGCCATATCATTATCTCAATAGATGCAGAAAAAGCTTTTGACAAAATACAACACCCATTCCTATTAAAAATACTAGAAAGCACAGGAATAAGTGGAGTCTTCCTTAAAATTATAAGTAGCATCTACCTAAAACCATCAGCAAGCATTAATATGTAATGGGGATAAGCTAGATGCATTCCCAATAAGATCGGGGGTGAAACAAGAATGTCCATTGTCACCTCTATTATGCAATTTGGTACTAGAAATGTTAGCTTTAGCAATAAGAGAAGAAAAAGAAATTGAAGGCATTAGCATAGTCAAAGAAGAAACTAAGTTATCACTCTTTCACATGATATGATGATTGACTTAGAGAATCCTAGAGAATCAAGCAAAAAACTACTTGAAATAATAAAAAACTTTAGCAAAGTTGCGGGATGTAAAATAAACCCACATAAATCAGTGGCATTCTGATACCTAATTTTTTCCCATGTATCTCTAATTTGTTTACAATAAGACCTTATATTTGACACATATCCATTTGGAACTTATATTGACATGAGGTATGAGGCAGTGGTGAATTTAATTTCTTCCATACTGTTGTCCAGTTCTCACAGGGGTTGACTATTGTGTTTATTGAACACCAAGGTACTTGTTTTCTTGCTTTTGTCTATTTTGTACCTAATCTGTCACAGTGATAAAACTTTTTTAAAGGGTTTTATTTTTTATTTAGTACTTTTTAGTTTTCAACATTGATTTCCACAAGATTTTGAGTTACAAATTTTCTCCCCATTTCTACCCTCCCCCTACAGCAAGATGGGATATATTCTGATTGCCTCTTTCCCCAGTCTTCCCTCCCTTCTGTCACCCCACTCCCCTCCCTCTTATCCCCTTTACCCTTACTTTCTTGTAGGGCAAGATAGATTTCTATACCCCATTGCCTGTATATCTTATTTCCTAATTGCATGTAAAAAACAACTTTTTTGAGCATTTGTTTTTAGAACTTTGAGTTCCAAATTTTCTCCCTTCTTCCCTCCCTACCAACCCACCTTGAGAAGGCAAGCAGTTCAACAAAGGCCACACATGTGTCATTATGCAAAACACTTCCATAACAGTCGTGTTGTGAAAGACTAATTGTATTTCCCTCCATCCTATCCTGTCCCCCTTTATTCAGTTTCATTCCCTTGACCTGGCCCTTTTCAAAAGTATTTGCTTTTAATTACCTGCTCCCCCTCTCTGCCCTCTCTTCTATCATCCCCTTTTTCTTATCCCCTTCCCCCCTACTTTCCTGTAGGGTAAGATACTCAATTGAGTGTGTATGTTATTCCCTCCTTAAGTCAAGTCTGATGAGAGCAAGCTTCATTCCTACTCTTTCAGCTATCCCCTCTTCCCTTCCAATAGAACTGCTTTTTCTTGCCACTCTTATGTGAGATAATTTACCCCATTCTATCTCTCTCTTTCTCCTTCTCCCAATATATTTCTCTCTCACCCCTTAATTGTATTTATTTATTTTTAGATATCATCCCTGCATATTCAGCTCACCCTGTGTCCTTTGTCTATATATATGTATGTATATTCCCTTCAACTACCCTAATACTTAGAAAGGTTTCATGCATTACAAATATCATCTTTCCATGTAGGAATGTAAACAAAACAGTTCAACTTTAGTAAGTCCCTTATGAGTTCTCTTTCCTGTTTACCTTTTCATGCTTCTCTTGAGTCTTGTATTTGAAAGTCAGAGTTTCTATTCAGTTCTGGTCTTTTCTTAATCAAGAATGCTTGAAAGTCCTCTATTTTATTGAAAATCCATTTTCCCTTGAAGTATTATACTCAGTTTTGCTAGGTAGGTGATTCTTGGTTTTAATCCTAGCTCCTTTGACCTCCTGAATATCATATTCCAAGCCCTTCAATCCCTTAATGTGAAAGCTGCTAGACCTTGTGTTACCGTGATTGTGTTTCCACAATACTCAAATTGTTTCTTTCTGGCTGCTTGCAATATGTTATCCTTGACCTGGGAACTCTGGAATTTGGCTAAAATATTCCTAGAAGTTTTGTTTTGGGAATCTTTTTCAAGAGGTGATCGGTGGATTCTTTCAATTTCTATTTTACCCTCTGGTTCTAGAATATCATGGCAGTTTTCCTATCCCACCTCAAAAGTATTTGCTTCTGATTGCCCCTCCCCCCATTTGCCCTCTTTTCTATCACCCCTACCCCCTTTATCCCCTTCCCCCTTACTTTGCCGTAGGGTAAGCATGTTATTCCCTCCTTCAGAAGTCAAATCTAATAGGAGTAAGGTTCACTCATTCCCTCTCACCTCCCCCTCTTTCCCTCACTGTAAAGGCTTTTTCTTGCCTCTTTTATGTGAGATAGTTTACTCCATTCTACCTCTCCCTTTCTCTTCCCAGTACATTCCTCTTTCATCCCTTGATTTTATTTTTTAGATATTATCCCTTCATATTCAACTCATCCTGTGTAGACACACACACACATATACATATATGTGTGTATACACACACACACACACACACACACACATGTATGTATATATATATATACATACATGTGTGTATGTATGTTTCCTCCAACTACCCTAATAATGAAAAAGGTCTCATGAGTTACAAATATCATCTTCCCATGTAGGAATGTAAACATTTCAACTTTAATAAGTCCCTTCTGAGTTCTTTTTCCTGTTTACCTTTTCATGCTTCTCTTGAGTCTTGTATTTGAAAGTCAGATTTTCTATTCAGCTCTGGTCTTTTCATCAAGAATGCTTGAAAGTCCTCTATTACATTGAATGTCCATTTTCCCTGAAGGATTATACTCAGTTTTTCTGGTAGGTAATTCTTGGTTTTAATCCTAGATCCTTTGACTTCTGGAATATCATATTCCAAGCTCTGTGATCCCTTAATATAGAAGCTGCTAAATCTTGTGTTATCCTAATTGTGTCTCCATAATACTTGTATTTTTTTCTTTCTGGCTGCTTGAAATATTTTCTCCCTGACCTGGGAACTCTGAAATTTGGCTACAATATTCCTAGGAGTTTTCCTTTGGGGATCTCTTTCAGAAAGCGATTGGTGGATTTTTTCAATTTCTATTTTCTCCTCTGCTTCTAGAATATCAGGGCAGTTTTCTTCGATAATTTCTTGAAAGATGATGTCTAGGATCTTTTTTTGATCATGGCTTTCAAGTAGTCCAATAATTTAAAAATTCTCTCTCCTGAATAAGATATACAGGCCATGGGGTATAGAAATTTGTCTTTCCCTACAAGAAAGTAAGGGTAAAAGGGATAAGGCGGGGTGAGTGCGGTGATAGAAGGAAGGGCAGACTGGGGAAAGGGGCAACCAGAATATATGCTATCTTGGGGTGGGGGGGAGGGTAGAGATGGGGAGAAAATTTGTAACTCAAAATCTTGTGGAAATGAATGTTGAAAACTAAAAATAAATTTAAAAAAGCAAAAAAAATTTTTTCCTCCTAGATCTATTTTCCAGGTCAGTTTTTTTCTCCAATGAGTTGTATCAGCAAGGCAATAAACACATCGACAATAATTATGATTATGCTTATGTAGTTCTGTGTCACAAAATATGAGAGACTTTCCATATAGAAGATAGAAGTAAAACATTTATTCAGACACCAGAGGACCAGATCCCATAACCAATAAGTCCAACCCATACAAGCAGCAACTCTCAAAACCAGTAAGTCCACTTTATCATAACAGCAAGGAACTTAAAACACAATATCACAGCATGGAGCCTTGCCATCCTATAACCTTCCGGCCCCTGCTGGAGCCTTCCCACAAACAGACTCACAGCATAGCTAGCACTCCTACATCTGTTCTCTCCCTCAGCTCTAATTGCTCTGAGCATTTCCTGTTCCACCCTTTCCTGTCTTCTCATTCAGCAAGCTCCTCCCACCACATATGACTTAGGCTTCCTGTGACATAAGCAGATCACATGGGCCTATAAATGGGTGGGAAAGATCTTCAAATTTACATTACTGTTGTATGAGTTATTTCACATTGTCTTCTATTTTTTCATTCTTTTGGTTTTGTTTTATAATTTCTTGATTTCTCAAAGAGTCATGAACTTCCATTTGCTCCATTCTAATTTTTAAGGAATTATTTTCTTCAGTGAGCTTTTGGACCTCCTTTTCCATTTGCCAGATTTTACTTTTTAAGACATTCTTCTCTTCATTGGCTTTTTTGAGCTCTTTTGCCATTTGGTTTAGTCTATTTTTAAAGGTGTTATTTTCTTCAGCATTTTTTGGGGTCTCCTTTAGCAAGCTATTGAGTCATTTTTCATGATTTTCTTGCATCACACTCATTTCTATACCTAATTTTTCCTCTACTTCTCTTACTTGATTTTCAAAATGCTTTTTGAGCTCTTCCATGGCCTGAGGACAATTCAAATTTTTCTTGGAGGCTTTGGATGTAGGAGCTTTGACTTTGCTGTCTTCTTTTGGTTGTATGTTTTGATTTTCTTTGTCACCAAATTAAGAGTCTATAATCTAATTTATTTCTGCTGTTTGCTCATTTTCCCAGCCAATTACTCAACTTTTTAGCTCTTTGTTAAGGTATAACTCTGCTTCCAGAGTGGAGAGTGTACTGTCCCGCACTTCAGAGGTTTGCACAGCTGTTTTCAGAAATATTTCTAAGGACCTGTAAATTTTTGGTTCTTCCAAGATTGTGTGATCAAAGAAGTGTTTACTCCTCTCCTACTCTGTGCTCTCATCTCTGAGTGACCATAAGTAGTCTTTTCTGCCTTAGAACTGTGAGGAAGATTCCCTCTTCACCACCACCACAAGCTCCATCATGCCAGCCCTCATTCTCACCCCAGGACTGCCACCTAAGACTGCAACCCAGATCCAAGCAAGGGCAAAGCAAGGAATCCTGCCTTAGTGCCAGCAAAGAGATCCCTGCGATCCCCCCTTTGATCAGCTGCTTGATCCCGCCACCATCTGAGGGCTGAGAGCTCCAAAAGAAGCCACTGCCACTGCTCCTGCTGCTGCTGCTGCAGCCACCACCCCTGGGGCTGGGCCTGAGGCTGGACCACATTCCTCTCTCACTCATGCCCCACAGACTTTTCCTACTGACCTTCTAAGTTGTCTTTGGCAATTGGTTGAGAAGTCTGGAAACCACAACAGCTGCCACTGATTCAGTCCCTTGAAGCTTATTCCAGATTTGCTGGGGCCTGGTCTGTGCCAGCACGGCCCACACTGGACTGCGTTCCTGTCTCAGACTGGTGCAGCAGACTTTTCCTGTTGACCTCCCAGCTTGTCTTGGGCTAGAAATTTGTTTCACTCATTCACTTTGTGGGTTCTATTGCTCTAGGAATTGTGTAGAGTCGTTTTTTACAGGTATATGGAGGGCTTTGGGGGAGAGCTCAAGCAAGTCCCAGCTTTCACTCTGCCATCTTGGCTCCACCCCCCTCCCGATATTTTTCTCAAAAGGAATTTGAAAGGATCCCATCTTTTGCTAATTTTGCATACAGTTTTTGTAATTTTGTAATTAAATTTTATTTGAATATTTCAATGAATTCACTTGTGAATCCATTTGTTTCTGATTTTTGTTTTTGTCTTTGAAAGTCTATAGCTTGTTTGATTTCTTCCTCTTAGATTGGGTTGTTTACATTCTCTCTTTTTTGCTCTGTTAATTTTTGTACTTCATATTTTTATCATTATTTCAAGTAAGTTGGTTTTATGGTATATGGTTGTTCAAAATCATTTCTAAAAATATCTTTCATTTCATTCTTCTTGTATTGCGAATTCTCCTTTTAAATTTTTATTACTGATAACTTAGATTAAAAAGAAGAGAGAAACTAATTACTTAATGGTTCAGTGTTTTTGTCCATGCTTTTGTTCATTTATTCTTGATCTTTAGGATTTCTATTTTGGTGTTTAATTTTTTAAAATTGTTATGATTCTAGTTGTTTTTTTTTACTTAACGCCCAGTGATCTCTTTTTCTTATAAATGAAAATGTTCAGAGAAGTTTTGTCCTTAGTATTGCTTTGGCTGCATCTCCCAAATTTTGCTGTGTTCTCTTATTTCTGTCATTTAATGAAATTACTTGTCCTTTCTGTGATTTATTCTTTGACCTGCCAATTCTGAACAATTATTTCTTCAGTTCATTTTTAATACTTTTTAATGGCCCTTTAATGTGATTTTTATTGCAAAGTAATTAGTAAAGGATATCTCTAATATTTGCTCTTCTGCATTTTTGAGTGTTTTATGTCATCGTACATGATCCGTTTTGCAAATTATAGAACTGAGAAATCTGCATAATTCTTTATATTCCCATTCAGTAATAATGGGAAGTTTATGCTATTTAACTTTCCTTAAATTCTATTTAGTTCTTAACTATTTTATTTTTTGCTAAGATTTACCCAGGGCTAAAAGTGGGTACATTGAGATCCCCTCCACTATTATAGTCTTGCTATTTATTTCTCCTTGTAACTAATTTAGTTTTTTTTTTTAATAATTTAGATCCTATGCCATTTGGTGTATTTTAAGTACTGAAATTAATTTATTGTCTGTTACCTTTCAGCAAAATGTTGTTTCCCCATTTATCTCTTTTAATTAACATTATTTTTTATTCATCCTTGTCTAAATCATACTTGTAACCCTTTATTTGTTTGATTGTTTTTGGCTCAGTTGAAGCATAGTAGGTTTTGCTTTTATTTTAACTCTGTGCAAGTGTTTCAAATGTGTTTTCTTATAAACAATATATTGTTTGATTTTGTTTTCTAATCCTTTATGCTGTCCTCTTGTTTTATGGGTGAGTTAATCCCATTTACACTTACAGCTATGAATGGTAATTAAGTATTTCTCTCAATCCTATTTTCTTAAACTTTTTCTTCTCTTTATTCCTGCCCCATATTTATGATGAGTTCTTACCCTTTCTTTTTAATCTTCTGTCCAATCATTATCCATTTTCCAAGCTTAGAGTTTGTTTTGCTTATGAAAAATCCCTCCCTGGATCATCTACCTTCCCCCTTACAGTCATCTCCTTTTCCCTCTTCCTATTCCTTATTGTATTCTTTTTGAAGTGACTGTATTCCTAATCAAACTCTGTGTGTGTGTGTGTGTGTGTGTGTGTGTGTGTAATAATAATAATAACAATAATAACAATAGCCTTTCTATGGTGCTTTCAAGTTTGCAAAGCAGTTTATTAATATTATTTCATTTTATCCTCACAATCCTAGGAGCTAAGTGCTGTTATTATTCCCATTATACAGATGGGGAAATTGAAGCAAATAGGGGTTAAGTGCCTTGCTTAGGATCATACAGCTATTAAGTGTCTAATGTCAAATTTGAACTCAGATCTCATCAACTTCCATGTATTCAATTATCATCTCAATGCTGATGATTCTCAGATCTACTTATCCATCCCTAATCTCTCTGCTGATCTCCAGTCTCACATTTTCAAACTCTTATTAGATATCTTGAACTGGGTATCCCCTAGATATTTTGATATATCCAAAACTGAACTCATTGCCCAAAATGGAGCAGAAATGTACCTATACAACATGGAGGGGTGGGGGAGGCTAGTCACAGTGGTGTTTCTTGGCAGAATATATTCAAAGGCTAAGTTTTATATTTTTTTCCCTTAAAACCCTGATCTGTAGCCATTTTCCAGTGGTCTAGAAAGGGAACCAGATTCACAGAATTATGAATTTAGGCTTCCAAGATGCCATCTAGTCCAACCTGTTTGCCTTAAAATTCCCTCCACAAAATACTTGGCAAGTAGATATCTGCTTTTCCTTAAAGACTTCTAATGAAAAGAAAAAGAAATACATTCCATTTTTAAATTTTTTATTGTAATTTTAATTGTAATTTCCCTTGCATCTTCCCTGTAGCTTCCATCCATTGCTTCTAATTCTGCTTTCTTGGGGCAAGCAGAACAAGTTTAAGCCAACTTCTAGCTATCAGGTCCCCCAAAGTCTTCCACCAGTCTGTCTATGGAATATCTCCAGTCTTTTCATCATCTTGGTAGATTTCCTTTAGAAATATTTCAGCTTATCATTGTTCTTCCTAAAAGTTTGATCATCAGATCTGAACAGAGACTATTCCAAATGTGGTCTGATCATGGAAGAGTTGAGTTCAGAGACACTGTCAACTTCCTTGTTATGAATATACTTCTCCATAGCATTAACTTTTTGAGGTCACACGCTGATTCATAATGAGCTTTCAATCCACCAAAGGCCCCAATTTTTTAAAAAATTGTTTTTATATGATAATAATAATCCTAATGTCATAACATTCCCACTTAGAACCCTCCATTGTAACAAAGAAAAAGAGTTAAGTTAAACCAACTGATACCTTGATGACATCTGATGGTGTAAAAGCACCCTGTACTACCCTACCTCTCTTCTAAGATGAGAGAAGTGTGTTTCATCATCTATATGTACATTATAAGAGCTCTATGACAAAATGATCTCCATGTTCCGTGAACTTGGTTACAGTGGCATTTCATCTGTAGATATTTTAATATTTTTGCTTCATTCTACTTTCTATGACAGCTACCCCAGTTTGAATACTGATATGTTTTAAAGAGCTGGCTGCATTAGGGACAAAAAAGACAGAGACCTTTATTTTGGTAATTATAATATAAACTAGTGACTTGTACGACAAAATATCACACAAACTATCTCCAAGTAGACCTACTATATATAAAACAAGAATAAACTCCTTAACGGCTAAGATAGTTTCAGTTTGTATTTGTTTGCAAAGCACCTTAATATATGCCTGCTGATTGACTAATTGGTGCTATTCTGCCTCAGAAGGAATTTCCATCTAATCATCCATTCAGCAATCATTTGTTAAGTAGTTACTATTGTGTATAAAGCACTTGCTAGGCACTGGGGAGATAAAAAGGTAGTAGAGAAGATGGCCTCTGCCTTATAATATCAGAGTAGAAAAGTACTTCTGTGTTCATTTGTAATTAGAAACTAGATTTGAATCTTTTTTTTTTCTTATTTAAGCATTGACATCACTGAAGATGATCCACGCTGGCTGGGTGCATGGTGGATAGGGTTTCTTCTTTCCTGCTTCCTGGGATGGTCTATGATTATACCTTTTTCTTGCTTTCCAAAGCATTTACCAGGTAAATGTTAAAAAGATAATTTCTTAAAATAAACTTCATTCTTAAAGTAGGTACTGAAATCTAAGATTTGCTTGACTAGTATGTTTACTTTTCATTGTTACCATTAGACTTGTTGCTTTATTCTTAGAGGGTAAAAAGCATTACTCCAGTAATAATCCATTTCAATTAGCAACTGATTTGAAAAAATCTATTTTGCATTATTCAAAAATACTCTACTTTGCATTCGTGGGATGGCTCTATGGATAAAATAAAATAACACGTGCAAGTGCTTTAAAAGCACTAAACTGTAATATACTATTATTTTATAATTCAAATAAACTTAATATCTTATTATAACAGTACATTTTATTGACTAAATAAATTTCAGTAAAATAACAGTTATCATTACCACTATTTTATATTTCAGATTAATGTGCCCTTAATTTATTAGAACAAAATAGGTCCTATTGGCATAAATCATAATAATCTATTTAGGGATAATTTCCAAATAGCAGATACCTAGAAGTATATCTTTTCTGCATGATTAGCCCTTAATTCTGTAAGAGAACTGAGTAGTAAAACTTCAAATTTTTTGTGTGTATAGTATCTGGCTTTATATTACTGTTCCTAAATTTTCTTATTTTGTTTAATTTCTCTGCCACAGCCGTGGATTTGTTAATTTTTTCTGCCTACTGGCCATCTCTACCTGTGTATCCCACATTTCAGATTCAATAAAGTAACTTATTATCTTTCCCCTAAATATGCTCCTCATCTGACCCTCTCTATTCCTTCACTGCAAAGTTATGTTTGGGTTTTTCCTCTCTCTCTGACTCCTGATGACTACTCAGCTTCCAAATCTTGTCAGTTTTTTCTCTGCAACATTACTGGCATCCATCCCTGTTTTTCCACTTAACAACTGTTATTTGGCTACCATATTATACTTTTCACTGAAATGGGGCTTGTTGCCCATCAAAATTTTCTTATCATTTTCAATTAACTATGCCTAGCCATGCTTTCCTAATCTTGTACCTGTAGTGTTGATTTTTTTAAAACTTAACCTTATTAGATTTGGCGTTATTTTATTCCAACCAGGATTCTAACCTACTTGTATCATTTTGGATCCAGATTCTGTCATCCAACAAAATAGCTATCCCTCACAGCTTTGTACCACCTGCATATTTAATATGGATATCATCTGTGTCTTTAGCTAAATCATTAATTTAAATGTGAAACTGCATAGAGAGAAGGAAGCTTCCTGGGGGAAGTCAGTAAAGACCTTTATCCAAATTAATATCAGCCCTTTAATGAGTATTCCGGGCCTAGTCATTCAACCATTTCTGAATATGCCAAACTATACTATTTTCTCCATTGTTTAGTCCTCCTTCTCTTACCAACTTTACAATGACATTCATGAGAGATGGGTTAAATGTCTTCATCACATTCCCCTACTGTACCAGTGCAGTTTCCCGGACAAGAAAAGAAAGGAGGTTACATTGTCATGATATATTCTTGATGAAGTCGTGCTGGTTCTCTATGATCATTATCTTCTTTTCTAGTCTTTCATTAACTATTTCTTACATTCTACAATCCTTCCTGGAATCAAAAATCAAGCCTATGATTTGTACATTCTTCCTCCCCTCCACCTCCATCCCTCACTTCCCTTTAAAAATATCCAGATATTTCCTTTTTTTCTAATTCCATAGTACCTCTTCCAGTCTTCAGTCTTTTAAGATCTTTACATTCAGGCCCGATGATTTGAACTCTTTAAAATAGCTTTTACTACTTGCATTGCTTACCTTTGTTTTCAAGTCCAAGTATTAGCCAATTTTGTTCTGTTGTGAGATCATTTTCCTTGGCAAAGGAAACAAATAAAACAAGAGTTGAGTAGTTTTGTTTTCTCCTTAACCATCCATTACTATCTTCCCATTGACCCTGAGATAAATGAATTTTTTTTTATTTTCCTAACTAGCCTCAGTTTATTCTGCCTATTATTGAAGCTGACACAGTTCTAACTTTCCTATCGTTTTGTTCCTTGCTGTTGCTCACATGTGACTCTCCCCCTGCCAGCAACTTGCCTTTGTCCTGGCTATTCACTGTACCTGGAATATACTCCTTTGTTACTTTTGCCTCTTATAATCCATGACTTCCTTCAAAACTCTGTTCAGGTGCCACCTTCTGCATAAAACCTTTCCTGATACCAAGAGCCACCTTGTATTCCCACTACTTTAGCTTATATTTCTTTTGTATGTATTCTGTATTTACATATACATCCACACATACATACGTGTATACATATATATGTATACCTGTGTGTGCGCATGTGTGTGTGTGTTTGTGTGTATATAGTCTCCCCTTATAGAAGCTAAGCTCCTCGAGGGCAGGAACATCCTTGTTGATCAGAATAGGTCCAGAATAGCATTTGCTTTGGCCCTCCTTGCACCTTTTGAAGAATTAATATAATAATTTCACTTATTTTTCTTCCTCCATTGATTTATAACCCAAATCTATTCTATTGTTCTTTCCCTTTCTTTTTTTTCTGAAATTTTTACACAAGGATTTTTTTTACTATGCAATGCAAATACACTTTTATCTCTTTGTTCATTTTAAATAAGTAGCATCATCATCTTTCCAGAGCTGAATTCCATCCATTTGTTTTTCTCACTTTTCATCAGTTTCTTTTGTTTTCATTACTTTTTGATCATTTTTATTCTTATATGGTCATAATATCTACATCATTCTTTTGGTTCTGCTCTTTCTCTTTTGTATTATTCATAAAGCCTTCTCCAGTTTTCTTTGTGTCTTATAATTGGTGTCATCATAGTATTTCATTACCCTAATGTACCACAATTTATTTGACTCTTTCCCTATTGTTAACCAGTAAGGTTTGTAGTCTTTTGCAGTACCATACAAGGCTGCTATGAAAATCTTTGAATAACAGATGAATCTGATACTTTTAAATGTTTTACAGAGCTTATAAGTTTCTTCGGCTTTATTACATGAGCATAGTTTATAAGAAACATTTTAATTGCAAAGTCATACATTGCTAAGTACAACTCCTTTCATTGGCTTTGTTTTCATCAAAACTCATTAAAAAAAAGAATTTGTGTTGAGGCAGCTGAGGAGGACAGTGGATGGAGTGTGTTAACCTTGGCAAGTCCCTTACATTCTCAGGGCCTCATTTCCTCGTCTGTAAAATGAACAGATTGGATTTTATAACTTCTAAGCTCTCTACATACAGTTCTAAATCTATGATTCTATGAACATCTGTAAAATAGAGGAGGAATTGAATCTGAGGTTTCTTCCAGCTCTAAATCTTAAATCCTATACTTGCGTGAAAACACTTAAAGGAAAGAAAGGAGGCTCCCTGGTGGGCACGTTTCCTTTAACACCTAACACTGTCATGAACTTCCCCTTATCTGAGGCACATAAGTGGGGTAATGGGGTGAGGGAGACCTGAACCTCAGTTCTTCCTCAAACACTTAATAAATGTGTGACCCTGGGCCAGCTATTTAACCTCTCTGAGTCTCAGTTTCCCCACCTGTAAAATAGGGATAATAATAACACCTATTTTATGGGGCTTGTGAAGTTTAAAAAGTTTGGAAGACACAATTTCTAGGTAATTCATTCATTTATTAATAATGCCAGTATGTTTATTAATAAAAGGATGGTCATTTGGTCATCTCCCTTAGACCAAAGACAATCATGACAGTGGGCTAATGGCTTATATGCCCATTGGAAGAGTGGTGTTCCAAGGGTGGCATTCAACTCTAATTGGTTAACAATTAATGAGAGAATGAATATTAAAATGAGGGGCTGAACCTATTTGAATGAACTTTTATTATGTCATTTACTTCTAAGTCACCCCCAGCCTTGGGCAATCTATTCGAAGAATTTATCCCCACCCAAACCTGAGTAGAGCACAATGGCTTCTCCACCTGGGTGGGGTCTGAAGAAGAAAGTTATTCCAATCTCATTATCAGTAATATGCTTCAAGAAACTAAGCTTTTGAAATTAGGACTTTAGAAAAAGGAGGTAACTCTGGATCTCCCCAAATCATTGATTATTAATAATCATTTCTCTCAGGTTGTTGTGAGAGTCAAATAAGATAATATAGGTAAAGTGCTTTGCAAACCTTATGTTGCTATGTAAATTTTAGTTATTATTATTATTAGTTTTCATAACTTAGGTTTCCATATTACTGACTTGTTAATGGAGAAAATTAGACCCTGTATTAAGATATATTAATTGTAGAAATCAAGAAAATTGTCCAACTTGTCTATTATGTCAAATTTGTTCATTTGTAGGCACCACTTTAGTGCGAGCTGGAAAAGTTTCTCAGGTCCATCAGGATGACAATATAACAAAATTTCAAGATGAGGAATTTGGAAAGAGTTTTAAAGATTTCCCAGCGTCTCTTCTGGTAATGTAACATCTTTTATAATAAATTCAATGAGAATATTTCATTTTTTGATACTGTGACTTGGATTGTGAGGCATTTAAGTTTTCATACAACATAAATTTTAATATTTTAAGAAACTTAGAGAGATCATCTTCTATAAATGTGGAAACAATAGTTCAGAAAAAGCAATACAGAACAAACCTACAAGTATTGCTTTTTTAGGCTTATAACTGAAATTTGGGAGGAAGGGAAGAGAAGATTCATTGTTTATCTTGTCCCAAAAATATGTTCCCAAAATAGGCATTTTCAGTAACTTCAATATTTTATATTATACCTCAGTGAACTGGCCTTCCAGCACCATGTCACAGACTATACAATAGGCATTTTTCATCCTTTTAGCTTTTCATACCTTATATTATGAAACTAGTCTTTTCTAAGTATCATGGTTCTTACTGAGGAGGTCCAACAATGTTTTGAAGTGCAGTGCAAAAAAAAGCAGTATCACCCGGTAGACCTCATCATCTAGAGATCTGATTCTCAATTCTTTTTTTTTTTGACAGCATGGTATTCTTTGCCATGAGGAATCAAGGCATAGTAAATGTTTAAGTTGATAACACTATATAAGAGAGTTGGGACAATCTTGCATGTACAGTTTTCAAATTGAGCAGCAATTTTTGTTAAATTATTTGTGAATTCAAGGTCTGGCATATTTTGATGTTAGTACATACATGTAACAAACAAATTTTATTTATTTTCTGAATATTATACTTATATGACATATGCTGAGTGTACTTTATAGTAAACACCGTTATTCATGAAGTTTTATTTTCAATAACTTCAGTATTTCCTATTATACCTTTGTGAAACACTGATCTATAGGATATCTCTCTTCCATTTGACTGTGCAGGACATTCTCCATGACAATGGCAAAAACTTTTGATGAGATTCATAGTGGGTGAAGGCAGACTGCAGCATATTTCTATTGATGGCCTCTGCACAAGACATGGTGTGAGGACTATCATTCAGGATATGTATGATTGAGAAATGAGGAGGTGGGTTAGTTACATAGTGAGAGCAAGGGATGATGGATAAAGGATTACAGGTAAATTAAAGTGATGAAGTAAGGGAAACGAGAAGATGGTATACCAAATCTCCTTGAGGGCAGAGATTATCATTTTTATGTCCCTAGTGCTTAGCATGGTACCATGCATATATTTTTTAAAGTTAAGAATACATCAGTGTGGAGAAATTCTAGTAGAGAATCTCCCTTCATCAATGCAAATCAGCCAGTCTTTTGTAACTTATCTTAGAAAGTTGTTTGAGGCAAAAAGAGGTTAAGTGATCTGTTGAGGATCATGTAGTATTTGTCAGAGGCAAAACCAAACTCTGGTCCAGGTCCAGCTTTCCGTCTGCTATGTGATCCTGCCTCTCACTTTATATATGATAGGAACTTAACAAATGTTTGCTAATTTAAATTGAAAAGTGGCTAAGCCGAAGTCATAGCCTTAGCCTCCTAATTAGTGTATTTATTGCTTTAGTTTTTAATTATTTGATGTTGTCATTATCTTATCATTCAAGAATCTCAATTATACCTTTATGAAAAAATGAAAAGCAAGAAACAAATTGTGCAAATAAGTAGAAATGACCTTTATTAAAATTTAGGAACTCTTACCTAAACTTTTTGTTTATTTTATTTGTTATCTTTCTATGTAAGTGAAAGGATCCATGTGACCAGGATGCAAGTTCTGTAGCTTTACATTGAATGGTCAAGAGCTTGAATTTCATTTAGAAACAAATAAACAATCATTGTAGTAATAATAGTAATTGCCAGCACTGACATAGCACTTTAAGGTTTGCAAAGAGTTTTATATGGATTATCTTCATCTTATCCTCCCAACAGCTCTGTGCTCTGTACTAGGTTTTGATAAGGATGATATTCTGCTCTGAGTGCTGTCTGGTACTTGCACGTTTATTCTGTAGACGGGCAAATATTGTTTTTGTATAGCTGTGCTTCTGTCTAGTTTCTCTGAAGTATTGTTTCTGATTTATATATTCTAGTTTTCATTCTTTGTTTTGTTCATTTTAGTTCTTTTCTCTTTGTATTCATTCCACTTGGGTCAACTTAATTTATGCCTGATTTCTGCTAGTTCCTAGTTGCTTGGATCTGACATTTGAACACTCTTTCTAGTTCCCTGCTTGCTTTTCACTTTACTGACCTGGTGGTGACCTCTTTCATTTACATTACCACTTTACAGAATTTACCTTGTAATTTTGTGTAACCCATAGCATCTAGTAGCTATTAACCACTGCCTTTTTGCTATACTTTGAGTTCCAGAAATTATAGAGGGATTCTGAGGTGCCCTGAGAAATTCTTTACAATGCAAAAATAATGAACTGTTTCAGTTATTTCGTTCTTTATGACAGTGCTGAAGAGCATAATTTCTCTGCAGTTTAGTTGCTTCCTCATCTGAGATGAGATGGCTATGATTTCCTATTAGTTTAAGCCTCCAAGTTGTATTGTCCAGCTTGATTACTCACTTTATCTCCAGACATGGCGCCAAACAACTACTGACATTTTCAAAAAATGAAATATACTTTTAAATGATGAAGATTTGCTATACATAAGGATATTTGAAAGAATATGATACAGGCTCTGAAAGCAGTTCTAAAAGTATTATGAGCAAAGGTAGAATTTGGATCGGAACATATTTAGTTTCCCAAGGCAATACATTTGGAAAAGCACCACATCACTTTGATTTATATCTTCTCCTAAAATTCAAGTATCATTACTTTATAATCACATACAGTTTATGGTTGTGTTCTATAAAGATTGCTTCCAGTTTAAGATGTAAGCATTAAAAATGGTTTATAAGAGCATGGTCTACATGTAAGATAAGAAATGTAAATCTTCATAAAAATTATAGAATTTTGGACAGAAGCTTCTAGAAGCCATAATTATTCAACCAATGAATGAAATAAATGAAAAGGTACTTATTAATAAGCACTTCCTATGTGTATTATCTCTAAGATTACAGAAACAACTTTGGGTTTTGGGATGCCCAAGATAAAGACTCTAAATGGGAAATGAAATAATTTTATCCAACGTAAAGAAGCAAAAATGAGAAGTTTCTTTTTATAGATTTATGTTTGTAAGTCTAAATTAAATAAGGAATCTGAAAGAAAAGATGTGAAGCTTTTCAGTCTGACTTTATCTTTGGGCAAGTCACTTCCTAAATATTTGGACAATGTGGCAAATTACTGAATTGTCATCAACTTTAATGTAGGTGAGATTAAGAAACAGTGAGAGAATGTTTGTTCCACATTTGCTGAGTATAAGAATTACAATGTAGCTGCATCCTCTTATAAGACCATTCATGTAACAACTTTATATAAGAAAAGCAGAAGAGTAGGAAATTAATTTGGCATATGCTCTGAGAAGACAAATGAATGGCAACATTTACATAGTTTCTTTTTTGTTTTTCCTATTCTAAAAGATAACACCATTAAATAAATATTGATAGTTCATCGCTGGTATGGCAATTCTACTTTTTATACTCTGTGGCAAAATATAAGAAGAATCATTTGTAGCATTATCATACTAAATAACTATGTGATACTACCATTTCTTCTGCCTGCCTTGTCCTTTGGATATGGGATCAAAACTCCAAAGCTTTATCTGAAGGGAAAGGAGAAAAATAAGCACTTTACAGAAATTAAGTTTGTGGCAAATCTTGCAAAGCAACTACTTTTCTAAGCAGTAAGACAGCATAGCATAGTGGATATGGAGCTGTCCTTGGAATTAGGAACACGTGGGTTCAAATCTTCCCTCAACACATATTGGCTACGTGGCTCTGGGTAAGTCACTTTGTTCTAATCAACACTGAGACTATACGTTTCATTGGTATGATTTCCATATCTGATATTTCCATGTACCAGTGAAATCATAGGCCTACTCTCTATCCTTATCTTTCTCATATAGTGAACAGAAGCAAAAAATAGGTATATGCTCACAAAAGATATTCACATCTATAATAGAGAGTGTTGTCTTGTGTAGAATCCAAGTGGAAAAGAGATTCCTTATAGAAGACTCTGACGTACTGCTGGATGGAAAGTTCATTCAGTTAGTCCAACAAGGTAGGCACTGGTAGAAGGAACTTGAACTGGGTCCAGAATTGAATAGAAGGAAGAAAATGACTGGGAGTGTATTTGGAAAATTATGAAATCCAAAGCTACTCCTTAACATCAAAACCCATCTTTTTAAACAAGGCTATTCGGCTGCTGATGTTAAGTGGCATGGAGTCATGGCACATTATAGTGTTTGAAGAATCAAAATTGATACTCCTAAAACATAAATCTAACCACGTCATTCTCTAACTCAAAATTATTTAATCGTTTCTGCTAAGTTAGCAACAAACTTCACCCACAAAGAAGTGCTCTAATCTCTTGGCATTGTCTTCTGGTAGTTGTCTTGCCTTGAGGCTACCGCTTTGGTTGAATGTGAATGTTTACCTTAAAGAAGATAAGTCTATGTGATCAGTCTAGCACTCTTAGCCACACATCCCTTCCTCTCACATCCTGTCTGTCTCTTCCCCTTACAATGCCAGTATTTCCTGTGAGGGTGCATTCACAAAGTTTTATTGCATTCAGGTAAATGGAAGGCAGTGTTGGTGACAAGAAGGTCATGAGATGCATGTGTATAATGGTTTGGAAAGAAACATATGAGAATACTAATCAGGATGGACATAGACATTTAGCAATCTATCTTTTTCAGGAAATGCCTGAATACGTTTTGCAAAGTAGCTTCTTGTATAGAAACAAAATAAACCCTTTTTTTTCTTTTTCCTTTTTTCTTTGTTAAGTACACAGACATGGAAACTGGAATCCTGAATTCCAACAGCTAATTGTCCAGTTTTCTTGGAATGTTGTGTGCATGAAGGAAGAGAGTAATGTCAAATAAGAATGGGAAGTTACATTGAAATTACATATAGATGGCCTTATATGTCAAGGTGACAAGGTTCAGGTACAGCTGGTTTTGAAATGTTTAATTTGAGCTGCTAATGAGACATTCAGATAGTAATGTCCAGAAGACTGTTGATGATTTGGTATTAGAGTACAAGAGTAGTACAATTAGGGCTGGGTATACAAATTTGAGAGTCATTTTCTTAGAGATGATTATTGAATCCATAGGAGTGGCTGAGAACAAAGAAACAGCCTGTAGGGAGAGGAGAAAGGGGACCAAGCTGTATCTTGAGGGAGCCTTCATGCTTAGCAGATGGGAAAGTGATAATGAGCCAGGAAAAAGAGGAAGGTAGGAGAAACATGAAAAGAGGAGTATCACAGAAGCCAAGGGAGGAGAGAATATCTAGAAGAAACCTTACAGAGGCAAGTTCTAATAAAGATTAAGGAAAAGGCCATCAGATTTAACAGATAGGCCATCATGAACTGAGAAAATTAACCTCTCCATCTTCTTTGAAATGGGGCATTATGAGTGTGAAATATCATGTACTTTCAGATGTAGTTAAAGAGTTGGTTTTACTGAACTATTTTTTCTATTGCTTTTATAAGTTCTTTGTTAGAAAAATGGGAGGGGAAGAATATGTTTGGAAGTGATGTGAAAGCACAAGCTATCAACAAAATAAAAACAAAATGGGGCTTTGGAGAAATTTTGGCTGAGTATGGAAGTTGGAAACCACAATATTGTGAGTGGTTTATGAGGAAGTGGATGTAATGAGAATAGACAATACTGTTTAAGAGTTTGGCAATGAAAGAGAATTTAAAGAGATGCCAGTAACAGCAACACTGTGCGATGACCGACTTTGTTAGACTTAGCTCTTCTGAGCAATGCAATGACCTAAGACAATTCCAAAACACTCATGATAGAAAATGCTAGCCACATCCAGAAAAAGAACTATGGAGTCTAAACACAGATTGAAGCATACAATTTTCCCTTTTTGGTTGATTTTTTTTGGTTTTTTATTTCTCATGGTTTTCCCCTTTTATTCTGATTCTTCTTTCACAATATGACTAATATAGAAATATGTTTTTATATGATCATACATGTATCAGATTGAATGCCATCTTGCAGAGGGGGGAATGGAGAGAGGGGGGAAATTTTAGAACTCAAAATCTTATAAAAGCAAATGCCGAAAATGAAAAATTAATTAATTAAAAAAAAAGAATTGGCTATGCCTGACTGTAGTAGAGCAAGGGGAAAACAGATTCAAAGGTGTAGAAGAATATAGAATTGAATTGAATCAAGACTGTGGAAGGAGACCATATTTTCTATTGGAGGAAAAAAAGTAATTGTTAAAGCAATTAATAATGTTAGCAATATTATGGAAAAATTAACCCACATAAAGGAACATGCTATTTTCAAATATTATGCACATTTGCATATGAACAAATAATATAATCATTTAAAATATGCCTTTCCTCCTCATATAGTGTAATAGACTCAGTAGACTATTTCTTTACAATACTTTGTCAGTGTTTACTCTGAGTTCTGTTTGGTACTTTGTCCACTTTTTCTTTATCTCATTTACCTGACATGTAGCTCACAAACAGTGGTATTGGGAACAACAAAAAAGCATGTCAAACATCTGCTAATATCTTTTTCATATTAATAGAATTATAGATTTTAGGATGGAGGACCCTGGAAGTCGTTGAATCTATCCTCCTCATTTTATCAATAAGGATCCTTAGATCTAGAGAGGTTACATGACTTGCCCAAGGTCATATAAGCAGTGAGTGTCTGAGGCAGCATTCAAATCCATGACTTCCTGACTCCTAGTCCAACACAGTACTTGCCTTTAAATTATTTATCAGTGGCTTCTTTTTAAATTTACTGTGTATGTCTCAGATTGGGGAAATGTGCAGTTTTAACATGTGATGGCTGCAAAGTATCATTTCTAGTTGTTAAATTATCCTCTTAATGAAATATAATCATTAATAATGTGGCTACTAACTCGAAACACTTTATTTACAGATTTTGCTGAAGAATCCTGCCTTCATGTGTTTAGTTCTATCCACCACCACAGAAGCCTTGATTACCACTGGATTTGCTACCTTTTTACCTAAATATATAGAAAATCAATTTGGAAAGTCATCCAGCTATGCAGCTACCCTTGGAGGTACATTCACATCATTAGATTTTCCTTTATGCTAAAAACATCAGCTATTCTTAAATATCCTTACTGCTAAAACTTTTAGTTTATACAAATTTGAATGTGACCCTTGGCAAAATTTCTAAGTATATGAAAGAAAAGATTCTAGAAAACAGTAATGGAGAGGCAACATGGTATAGTGAACAGAGAGTCCAGCTTAGACCTTTGATTAGGAAAGACCTGAGTTCAAGTCCCACTTCCAATACACATTGGCTGTGTGACCCTTGGCATGTCATTTAATCTCTCAGAGAACTCTTTTAGACTATGAAATTGCATGGTAGATGCTGGTCTTCTTTAGTAGAGGAAATTTCCCCTTCTAGAATTCTTCATATCAATGAAATCACTGGTCTGGGTTGAAAAAAAATGGAGCCAAAATTAAATTTGTAAAACTAAAAGTTGAATAATAAAACGTTGGAGTAAAAAGGAACCCTAGAGGTCATAGTTTAAGCCTCTCATTTTTAGAGAGGAGGTAACTGATATCCAGGGGGGTCATTTTGTTAAGCTTTAATGTCTCTGGGATAATAAAGTTTTTATTTATTATTTCATAATTTCTACCTAGCAGTGGCAGGTTATTGGATGTTCACATGTATTTGGGCTTTTGATAGATGGTCATTTTCAGGATATAATTTGTCAGAAGAGAGTTTCCAGAATCCTCTCCAGAATAACCCTTTTTTAAAAATCTCCTTCCTTTCCTATGACTTTTCTAATTTCTCTCTTGGCTTTTACTTTCCTCTTACCCACATTTACTTTTCCTTTTGCCTCTTCTTTCTTCTTCTCTTTCACACCTTTCTTCTTTTTTTCTTCTACTTTCCCAACTCTATTGCTTGTATTTTGGGGGGAGGAAAAGATCTGCCACTGCTAACTAGTTGAGCAAATGATTTGTTTTTTTCTGAATGTCATTGTGAATTGTTCTGTGATTGACTGTGTCTCATTCATATTCTAACTGTTGGACCTTTTTTTTAGGGATTGTTTTAATACCAGGAGCAGCTCTTGGGCAGATTTTGGGTGGTGTCATTGTTTCCAAGTTCAAAATGTCTTGTAAACAAGCTATGAAATTTGCAGTACTTTCATCTATAGCGTCCTTTTTGCTAACTATAACTTTAATTTTTATGAAATGTCCAAATGAGGCATTTGCTGGAGTTTTTCAACCATATAAAGGGTAAATATATCTTAATATCTTTTTATAGTTTAACATCGTAGTCCAAAAACTGTTTATTAGTCATTATCAAGTATTTTCCAAGTGGGTACTATATGTGTTCAGTGCCATATGAAACACTGTATGGGTTTATAAATCATAAGATGCTGTTGTTTTCAAGGAGCTTAAAATCATGTGAAGACAAATCTAATAACTGTGAAGATTTGGAGGATATTAAAAATGATAATGACAGTAATAATACTAAACATAGCATTTTAAATTTTGTACTGACTAATTGCACAATAAAAATTTGGAGAAGAAAGAATTGTATTAGTGCTGTCTTCCCTGCCTTTGATACTTGGGGACTTCAGTGATATCCTATCCTTCCAATCCATCAACTCCCTCAATAATAAAAATAGTTAGTAATAGAGCTTTAAGGTTCGTAAAGTGCTTTACAAATATCTCATTTTATCCTCATAGCAACTCTGGGAGATAGGTGCTATCCCCATTTTATAGATAGGGAAACTGAAGCTGAGTAACTGTAATTAGGTGACTTTCCCAAGGTCAGCTAGTAAGTGTCTGAGGCCATATTTGAACACAAGGCTTCAAGCCTGACTTCAGGTTCAGTGTTCTATCCATTATACCACCCAGCTGCCTCAACTCTAATAACCTACACCTTTATTTCATCTTATTTGTATACAAGAATTTTTGATTTTTGATCTTGCCAGTCCCTATAAACATTCTACTTCAAAGATAGAAATTCTGAAATTCCTCTCTGACCAAAACTTCCTATTTATCCTTATATCTTGTTCTTTCTAAGCTAATTCATCATTCTCATCATAACTGCTAATCCCTCCATGATTCAGTGTTCTTCCAGACCATAACCTCGTGCCCTGGCCTTTCCTTTCCTCCCAAACTTGGCCCAAGTTATCTGGTTCCGTATTTATAGTCTGTCTTCATGTTTTGAATTCTTTAACCCTCTCTTATTGGTCATGGCTTGCTAAAACCCATTTCTTGGTAACCCCTACCATCCCTTTTCTCCACCCTGTTCACCTGTGCTGGAGGAAGTCACACAATTGGGCCAACTAGGCCTCCTACAAATGGAAGTTCTCAAGTCTCATTACTTTATGGCAGTCCTTTTATTCCTCCCTAATTTACTTACTACTGTAGTTCCCACATCAACAGTTTACGAACTTCTCTCGAGTGTACTACAGTATCCCATCTTACCCCATCTACAGAGGGCCTTACCTCGTATTTAACTATGAAAATGGAGGACATTTATCCTGAGTTCCTTCTTTTCCTTTTTGCATACCTCAAAACCCTTTAATACCTTCCTTCACCCCATTCTCTGAGGAAGGTTCTCTTCTCAAAGGCCAGCGTTTCTACTTATTCCCTTAAACTCACCCCTTTTCATCTCTTCCAGGAGATTGTCCCCTCAATAACAAAGCCATATATAGAATGCTTATCAAATTTGCTGACCACTGTAAGGCAAGCTGTCATTTTATCATTAACTGCTTATCCTGTAATGGAATATAATATAAAATTTGGATTTTCTGAAGCCACCAACGAGAAATTTATTCAGAGGTGTGTATTTGCTACTTTCTCCAAAGACTATGGTATATACACTTTCCACAAAATATTCACCCACAGGCTTAGAGTATACTCCCTCCCACTGTTCAGAATTCTTGATAGTCTAAAATTTTAGGTCAAAGAAAATAAGATAAAATTTGTTTTTATCTTATTATAGAGGATAAACGCAAATGTAGATATTTGTGTGTGTGTGTGTGTGTGTGTGTGTGTGTGTGTGTGTGTATAAACCTTATATTTCAGTTCAGATAATCAACCTTACAAGTACAGGATGAGGAAGGTCTTACTAGATAGTCGTGTGTTTGGAAAGAAAATCTTTTGGTTTTAGTCGAATGATTATGGCAGTGAAGAAAGTCAATATGAACATTGCCTGCTTTTGAAAAGGCATAGAAGCCAGGGATGTGAGGCGAGAGTCCTGATGTACTTGCCCTGGTAACACCACATGTAGGATATTGTATTTATTCAGAGGGCTGTATTTTAGAAAGGACAGTGATAAACTGAGGAGCCTCTAGAGCAGTCAGTCAATATGCATTTATTAAGCACCTGTTATTTACCTGGCACCATGCTGAGTGATAGGCATGCAAAGAAAGGCAAAAGATAGTTCCTATTTTTAAGGAGCATGGACTCTAATCTGTAATGGAGACCATATGCAAAATACCATGTGCAAATAAGATATGTACAGGACAAGTTGGAGATGACAGAGGGGAGGTACGAGTATCAAGGAGAAATCAGGAAAGGGTTCTCATAGAAGATGGAATTTTAGCTTGATGTTGAAAGAAGCCAGAGCATGCAGGAAGCAGATATGAGGAGGGAGAATCTTCTAGACATGGGGAATAGTGAAAATTTCCAGAGACTAGAGATAGACTTTTGTGTGAGAAACAGCAAGAAGGCCAGTGTCACCAGATCACAGGGCATAGGGGAGCAGGAAGTAAAGGTGTAAGAAGACTGGTTAGGTCAGAGAGGGTGAGGTTATGAAAGACTTTGAATTTCAAACAGAGTATATATTTGCTCTTAGAGGTGATAGGGAGCCACTGGTATTTATTGAATAGAAGGAGGTAATATGGTCTGACTTTTGCTTTAGAAAGATTGATTTGACAGCCAAGTAGAGGATGAAATTGAGTGAGGAGACTTAAGTCAAGGAGATAAACCAGAAGTTTGGGCATTAGCCAAAGTATGAGGGGATAGAGCAAAGTGGGGAGAGGCTTGAAGCAGGGAGACCAGCCATTGCAGAAGTCCAGTCATGAGATGATGAAGGCCTACACCAGGATGGTGGCATTGTCAAAGGAGAGAAGTGGAGTATATGAGTGGTATTATCAAGGTAAAGCTGACAGGACACAGCAAAAGTCTAGATATTGGGAGGGAGGGCGGGTGGTAAGAGAGTGAAAAGTAGAGGATGATACTCTGTTCTGAATTTAAATGACTGAGAAGGTGGCGGAACCATTGACAGTAACAGAAAAGTTAAAAAGAGGAAAGGGTTTGAGAGGAAAAATGATGAATTCAATTTTAGACATTCCGAGTTTAAGATGTCAATGGGACAGCAAGTTTGAGATGTCTAATAGGTGATTGGAGATGCAAGCCTGGAGGTCAGGAGAGAAATTAGAGCTTGACTGAGTAGATCTGAAAATTATCAGCTTAGAAATTATCATTGAAACCATGGAAGATGATGAGATCACCAAGTAAAGTATGTAGAGAAAGAAGAGAAGAGGGCCCAGGACAGAGTCCCCTAGTGGAGGATACCTACGGTTAGTGGGAGCAAATGACTTGGATGAATATATAGCGAAGAAGATTGAGGAAGATCCGTGAGATAGGTAGGAAGAGAACCAGGGTAGAGGAGTATTAGGGAAACCTAGAGATAAGAGGGTTTCAAAGAGAAGAGGGTAGTCCATAGTGCCAACAGCCACAAAAGGGTCAAAGATAAGAACTGGGAAAAAAGACCATTAGATTTGAGCAAGGATTATTAAGCTTTTTTGTTTTTCATGGACCCTGATGACAGTTGGGTGAAACCTGGGGTCATCGAAGAAGAATTTTTTTTAAAATTCATAATCAAATTCAAAATTCATAATCAAAGGAAAAGTTAGTGAAAACAAAGATGTAACTTTTTTTCCAATGGACCCTCTGAAGTCTCTTGGTCCAGGAGCCCTGGTAAATGGTAAAGTACTTTCATAGTCATGAGGATTTGTTGAAAAAAATTGATGATGTTTAATCTGGAGAAGATAAGATATTGTGGTATACGGTAATTGAAAGAAAAGAGATTAGACTGGTTCTTGGCCTAAGAGGGCAGGACTTCTATTTCATAGAATATTGAGTGAAAGTTGTAAAGAATGAATTTAGCCTTGATTTCAAGAAAAAAATTCTTAACAGTTAGACCTACCCCAAAGTGAAATGGACTACACTGGAAAGTAATGATTTCCCCGTGATGGGAAGTCTTCAAGTAAAGCTGGACATCTTCTTGGTCAGGTATATAACAGAGGATTTTATTTTTCAGTACAGGTCAGACTAGGTGACTATTTTCTTTGGTTGGTTTTCAGATTTAGACTGAATTGGAATTCTCTTCTAACTCTGAAATTCTGTGCTTCTGTGGTACTTTGGAGAAATGTTAACTTCAAGACACATCAACAAATTGTTTATCAATAATGGGAAATTTGCTCACCAGATATTTAATTTATATTCAGAAATTAGTTTTAATAACTCCTAAGTGTCATTCACATAATACAGTAATGCCCACAAAGGTATGCATACAGAGGGAATTGGATGGAACCAGAGTTTCCATGATAAAGAGGGGATTGGCACACATGTGCGCACGCCCACACACACACACACGCACACACAACAAAAGAGAATTAGATGCTGCAATTACTGAGAAAAAAATTATAGATTTTTTCCAATTAAATATTAATTTTCTTTTCTTCACACTTCTCTCTCCCCAATTGAATAGTAAAAAGAAAAAGAAAACCCAAATAAATAATGCGTAGTCAAGCAAAACAAATTCCCACCTTGGCTATCATTCTTCATTTTTTGAATCCATCTAGAACAGAAGTGGAACAGAAAGCGGATAGCATGTTTCATCTTTAATCCTTTGGAATCATGTTTTATCATTGCATTAATCGGAGTCCTAAAGCTTTCAACTTTAATTTTTCCTTATAATTGTCCTTATATAGATTGTCATCCTAGTTCTTCTGACTTCATTCTGCATCAGTTAATAGTGGTATTCATAGTTTCTTCTAAAACTCTTCATTTTGTTATTTCTTAGGGCACAGTAATATCCTATTACATTCATATACCATAATTTGTTTAGCTGTTCCCCAGGAGAAAGGCACTCCTTTAGTTTATAGTTCTCTGCCACCTTAAGAAAAGCTCCTATAAAAACTTTTGCACCTGTGAGTACCTTTCTTATTTCTTTAATCTGTTGGGATACAGTCCTACCAGTTACATAGGTGGGTCAATTGGTGTACCTAGTTTAGTAGTTTTGGGGGCATAGTTCCAAATTGCGGCTTCACCAACAGTGCATTAGTGAGCCTGCTTCCTGTAGCCCCTCCAAAATTTGTCATTTTCCTCTTTAGTCAACTTTGCCAATCTGACAAGTGGTGAGGTAAAACATCGTTATTGTTTTAGTTTGCAATTCTCTAATTATTAGTTATCTGAAACATTTTAATATGGTTGCTGATAATTTATATTTCTTCATTTGAAGACTGTTACTATGATTGGCCCATTTATCAATTGAGGAATGATTCTCATTCTTATATGTTTGAATAATTTCTTATATATCTTAGATATGACACCGTTATTGGAGAAACATGCTGTGAAGATCTTTTCCCAGTTCCTTGTTTCCTTTCTAATTTTAACTGCATTGGTTTTGTTTGCACAAAACCTTTTTAATTTTATATAATCACAATTGTCTAGTGATCTTTGAACCTCTCAATCTCTTGTTTGGTTGTGAATTCAGTCCCCATCAACATATTAGAAAGATTATACACTATGACCAGTTTGGATTTACACCAGAAATGCAGGGTTAGTTCGATACAAGAAAGTCTGAAACTGAATAAGGTATAGTAATAACTTAAATCATTTAAACCAGATTATTATATAAATAGGTGTTGAAAAAGGTATTGACAAAACCTTTCCATAAAGGTAATTTCTTTCTTCCTCCTCTAATTTGCTTGTGATATCACCTTTTTTGATTAAGTCATGAATCCATTTGTACTATATCTTATGAAATGTTGGTCTGTACCTAATTTCATCCAGACTCCTTTCTAGTTTTTTCAGCATTTTTTAAGTAGTGTGTTCTTTGCCCAGTAACTGAGGTCTTTGGGTTTGTTGAATAGTATGCAACTGTGTCTGTTTGCCTCTCTATGTTATACATCTGGTTTGTTCCATTGATCTACTTGTATTTATCAATCAGTACCAAATCATTTTAATGATTACTATTTTGTAGTATAGTTTGAGATCTGGTACCGCTAGACTTCTTTCCTACTTTTTTTCCTTTGCTTCCCTTGAGATTCTTGATCCTTTATTCCACCACAGGAACTTTATTATTTTTCTAGGCCTATAAAATAATCCATTAGTGTCTTGATTGGCCTGGCACTGAATAAGTAAGTTAGCTTAGGATTGTTGTCATTTTTTTATATTGGCCTAGCCTATCCATGAGCAGTTAATATTTCTACAAGTATTTAGATCTACATTTATTCAAAACAATTTGTAGTTGGATTCATGCACTTCTAACTAAGTATTTTGTATTTCTTTTAGTTATTTTTAATAGGACTTCTCTTTCTCTCTCTGCCTCTTGTTTTGTTTTTTATATAATCAAAAATTTTCTGTTTTACCTTTTGGTAGTCCTCTCTGTTTCTTGATTGGTGTGATGGCAAGCAGGGTGGGATTTTTGCCTTTGTTTTTTTTCTTTAGGAGTGCTTCTCAGGACTAAGGCAGTCAAGTACCTCTGATGAGTCTTGCCTTTCAAATGTAATGGCAAGAAAAATGAACTTTTTGTTGTCTTTTGTTCTGGAGTGTTTCTCAGTACTAAGGCAATTAAGATGAGTCTTGCCTTTTTTTCAATCAAGAGTCTTTGATCAAATCGGGAGTCTTTGATGACCTGCTTAAGTAGTGGAAAGGCTTACGTCACATGGGTTTAAGTCACATGGTTGTGACACCCATTGACCCTGAAGAAGTGTATAGATACTCGGAGGTTAGAGTTTTGTTTTGGGAGGTTTTCACTCATTGGAAGAGTGGTTGTGTGGTGTGGCCAGAAGAGACTCTGGGTAGCCATTAAGAGCCCCCCCCACCCCTGACCCCATGAGCTTTGAAAACCCAGATATTGGTGCTTCTTTCTCTGGTAACTATATATTGTGATTTGGTCAGACAGATAGAAGCCTGTCTGTTGGTTTCTGTTATTCTCTCTGCCTGTAATTCCTGTTTGTAATTTCTGTTTGTATTTTCTCTGAAAGTTCCCCTGAACTAAGTGAATGATATATGTATGTTTAATTAAAGTAAGATTGTTAACCCCTCAAAGTTGCTTCCCTTAGAAAAGCCGATCAAAGAACATGTGCTAGTAGCCTTCCTGTGTGCTGGTGTTATTGGGCTTACACAGCCACAGTAGTGGCAAGTAGCATTGTTGCTACAATTGGTCATGACCTTTTCCTTAATTCATAGATATAACTAAGTATTTCTTCCTTGCACTTCTAATTTGTTTACGATGTCACCTTTTATGTCTAAGTCATGTACTCATTTGAAGCTTGTCTTAATATTCCTAGAGAGCCGATGAGTTATACCTAGTTTATGCCAGACTGCTTTCCAGTTTTTCTAATAGTTTTTATTGGATGGTGAGTTCTTGCTCCAATACCTGGTATTTGGGGAAATAGAAAATATCCGGGAATAGAAAACACCTAAGCTTTTGTGCTTGTTTGTTTCTGTAGATTCTGTATATTGTGTACCTACTTTGTTCCACTGATCAATCTATCTATTTCTTACCCAGCACAAAATTGTTTAGATGATTATAACTTTGTAGAATAGTTTCAAATTTGGTACTACAAAACCCCTTTCCTTCCTATTTTTTTCATTAATTTTCTTGAGATTCTTGACCTTTCATTCCTCCAAATGAATTCTGTTGTTTTTTTTTCTGGCTCCACAAAGTAATTCCAGACATATTGGCCTTTTTGCTCTTCCTAAACCATAGTACTTGAACTCCCATTTCTGTATCTTTGCGCTGACTGTCCACCATGCCTAGAATACCTTTCTACCTCTTGAAATCTCTCATTTTAAAGACTCTGTTCCCTCCTCCTACACACATACCCAGTTACTAGTGACTGTCCCCTCAAGGTTACCTTTATCTATTTTATATATTCCTAAACAACATATACCTTTTGTCTTTCCATCCCAATTACCTAGCTCAGTGCCTGGCACATAGTAGATGCTTAATAAATTCTTCTTGATTGATTGATTGATTGATTGATCATGAACTCAATCAGAAAATGCTAGATCTAAAATCAGAAGTTACCTAAGAGGACATCAAATCCAACCTTTTACTTTATAACTAAAGAAACTGAAGTACAGAGAAGTTAAATGGCTTTGACAAAATTGTATAGATAATCATCAGAGATAAAATTTCAACTTAGGTCCCCTAACTCCAGAGGCAGTGCCTTTTCTACTGTACCATATTCTACAGCCTAATTATGCAACTATTTTTATTAATAAAAATATTCTATATATCCAATAAATAAAATGTAAACAAATCTTTTTTTCTTTAGAGTAATGTCCAGCTTATTATAGTAAACTATATGACCTCTAAGCACGACTGTTCTGTAGTGATCTCATTTTTAGATGGACACCTACATTTTAAAGTGACCATTAACTTATAAAACAGAGATTCAATTTGTTTCTTACAGAGCAGAAAGCGTAGGAAACATCACAGCCCCTTGTAATTTGAGGTGTAATTGCTCTCGCTCATTTTATTATCCTGTCTGTGGAAGAGACAGTCTCCAGTATTTCTCTCCCTGCATTGCAGGTTGTACGTCTTCAAATACAATAGAACATCAAAAGGTAATTCGTTTTTAAAATATTTCTTCAGCATCAGTGAGGAACCTGTCTTTTCCAGGATATTTCTAGTACTCAGAATCTACCATATTTATGTGGACATCTATTTTGATTAGGTTTTTTATAAATTTACTTTTCTTCTTTTTAGAGTTGGGACAGAGAAGGCAGATGGTGGGAGGAATCCAGGGGTGAAGACTGACAAGTGATGAATGGAAATAGGACAAGCGGCTGAGGAATTTGAGAACAAAGGACACTGTAGAGTAGAACTGACTAACTATAGGGTCAAGATTAGAGAGGGACGAAAGTAAAGTTGGAGTAGGGACGATGGCCTGAGAATGTACTGAGGGGCAGGAGAAATTGGAAGTATCAGTGAATAATTATCCATTTTGTGCATCACAACCTAGTTCTTCCCCAAGTCTCTATCCTGGACCACCTTCTGCCCTGTCCTATCCTTTCCATTCTTCTTCCTTTCTCTTCTCTTCTTTGTACTCTCTCAATGATCTCATCAGTGCCCATGAGTTCAGTCATTTCAATGCAGATGACTCCCAGTCCTATATATACACTCTTTATTTCTTTCCTAACTCTAGATCCACAGTAACAATTGTCTACTTGTGTATCTCTACTTGAATGTACGATAGATGTTTCAAACCCAACATTTCCTAAATGGTATTAATGTCTATGCCCTATCCACATGCTCTTCAACTAATGTCTCCTCCAAACTCCATTTCTATTGAGAGCACCATTAACTTTCAAGGCACCCTACTTTAGCAACCTAAGAATTATCCTTCACTTTCTGCTCTGCTTTACTCCCTACATGTAATCATTTATCTGGACTTCTCTGTTCTGCTTCCACAAGATCCCTCACAACTATCCCTTTTTTTCTAGTCACATAGCCAATATTCAAGTTCAAGCCATTATATCTTGCTTGAGATACTATAACTGCTTTCTAATGCACAAAACTATACTGGCTAGATGTATTATAAATTCATGCAATCTACCTTCAATTGGGCCCTTATGGTTGTGAGGGAATCCTTTTACTGTTCTCTAATTCATTCCCTCTCAAACCACAAAAACCATTCAGAATGTTTTCTTTTCTTCTCAAGCCTCCCACATATCCTCTTCTCTCACCTCACTCAGCAGAGGACCTCACCTCTTACTTTACTGATAAAAACTTAGTCCATTTGGATTTCTAATTATCCCATTCTCTTCATTTCAAAACATCTTGTCATCTTCCATTCTCTCTTTCCCTCACTGACAGAGGTTGCTCTTCTCATTGACATATCACTCACTTTACTCCTTGGTCATCTCTTCTCTAGACACCTTGCTGCTCAGACCACAGACCATGCCCTGGAGGACTTACTGTCTCATTTCTAGAACTGCCACCCTGTGGCCTCACTATACTGTTAACCTCTATGTTAAAATAGATCTGCTCCAGTAAGGCCTCATTTTATTTCCTGACCATCTCTGAAAAATTCTCCATGTTGCACCTCCTCCCCCATCCCTTTAATTTTCATAACTCTACATAATCTTCTACCTTTGCTCCTTGTTCTGTTACCACTCATGCTTTGACAAACCCTAACATTGAATTATGCCCACCATCTACATTTGCTCCTACTCACATCCTACTAAACAGAGCTACAAGAAGTCCCACCATCTTGTTGACTTGGTCCACTACAAAGTATGTGATCTAATCTCAACTGGGCTGCAGTACTGTATCAAAGCAATCCTTTTCTTCTCTCAAATGGATTTTCTCATCCCATTTTCCATAGTGGCTTCTCAAACTTCTTGCAGCACATCCTTCCTCTCCCATATGAGGACTTTATACTTTACTGAGAAAATTAAGACCATTTACTGTGAACTCCTCTTCTCTTCAATGTCATTCTCTTTGATTTCATCATTATCTCCTCCTTTATTCCTTTCTCTAATGAAGAGGTAACTCCTGTCTTCATTAGAGGCAACCCTTCTACTTAGACCCTTAAACCCATCCCCTCCCCTCTTCTCTATCATCTTGCTACCACTTTGGTCACGCCTCTCTCTAAGCTTGTCTTTCCCTACCTGTTATTCTTCCACTTAATGTGTACAAACACAGCCTTGTTTCTAAATTTTTTAAAAAACCCTCACTGTATCCTCCCCTTTTCAGGAAGACTCATTGAAAAAGCTGTCTAAACCCATTGCCTTCATGTCCTTTACTCCTTACTTTCTTCTAAACCCTCTGATATCTGACTTCTGGTCTTATTATTCAATTGAAATTGTTCCTACAATGATATACATGATTTTCTAATTTCTAATCTAATGACCTTTTTTCAGTTATTACACCTTATACCTGACCTTTCTACATCATTTGATACTGTTGACCATCTCCTGCATATTTAGGAGTTCAAAATCTTTTTTTCTATCATGTTTCCCTTTGGTAGACTGATGAGTCAGACCTCGTGAAGCCAATGGACCCATTCTGAGACTGTTTTTAAATACATAAATATATATATGTGTGTATATATATATATATATATATATATATATATATCACTATATTCTTTCATGGAATCTCATCAGCCTCCATGGATTTTATTAGCATATCTCTGTAGTTGACTCCTAGAACTATTACTTCTAGCCTTAGTATCCCTTGTGAGCTCTAGTCCTACATCACCAACTGACTACTAGATAGATGAAACTAAATGTCCCATAGACATCTAAAATTCAACATGTCTAAATCTGAAACTTGTTATCTTTCCCCCTAAACCCACCTATCTTCCACACTTTCCTTTGTCAGGGATGCCACAATCTTTCCATTCACCCAACTTCAAAATCTCAGTGTCATTCTCAACTCCTTCTCTCACTCACCCCACATATGAAGTGGCTACTGTGTGCCAGACCTGTGCTGAGCACTGAAGATACAAATATGGAAAAGAAAGATAGTTCTCACCCTCAGGGAACACACAACAATCTAAAGAAAGAAAACAACACACAAAAGGAAGCTGAAAAGAGTATACTGAAGAAGTCCAGGAGAGTGCAGCTGGTTGGGAAATAAAGAGATGACCGGTCCAGGCAGTCAGCTTACATGGAGGTTCTAGGGGAGTTTATCCCTCCACCATCCAGTCGGAGGAGCAGAGGATACTGAGGAGGTGAGAGTACTGCATCTGATGCCATCTTGCAAGGTGATAAGGTTCCTTATGGCCAGGTTCCTAGAGGCATGAGGGAAGAGCAGTCTAAAGGAGTGCAGCAAGGTGGGAAATGAAGAATTTGCCAGTTTCCTTCATTTTTATCTCTATGGCTCTTGCTACCCCTCTTTTTTCTCCATTCACCCAGCAATTGCTTCAGACTTAATACATATCATTTCCCTCTGCAACCTCTATGGGCTGTCCATACTGGATTTCTTGCTGTTCCTCACACAAGACATATACTCTCCTGTCTGAGTGCATTTGCACATGTTTTTCTTCATTCCTACAATGTTCTCCATTCTCACCATCACCATTTGGAATCTCTGCTCTTCTTAAAGATTATGCTCAGGCACCACCTTCTATTTGAGATATATCCCTTGACTATTAACACCTTTGTCTCTCCAAACTCCCACCTAGGTTTTCTTGTTTCTGCTCTGTGTGCATTTTGTATGTACCTACACATGTGGATGAAACCTTCCCCATTAGATTATAAGCTCCTTGTGGGCAGTGACATTTTGTATTTTATTTCTATATGCCTAGAACCTAGAACATATGTAGTACTTGGCAAACAGTACTTATTAATGGATTGATAGTTGTACCTCTTTGTTATCCTGCAACTTATACTACAAGAATCTCCTGAGGCCCTGAGAGTTTAAGGGGTTTGTCCGGATACGGAGCCAATTTGTGCCAGAAGCTGGCACAGATCTCCCTGACTCTGAGAATAGCTCCTTATCTACCACATCAGAGTACCTCTTATAAATAATCAAAATAGTTTATTTTGTCTTTTGTGATACCTTTCCTTGCATCATTCAGTTCTCTCCCTAACCATGAAAGCACCTTTCATTCACCTATCACTTTTTCATTTAGGTTGTTTATCCATTTGAAGTTTATTGTGTGGTATAGACGTTGGACTAGCACTATTTTCTATTAATTCCAACTTTTCCCAGCACTTCTTATTGATAAGGAATCCTTCCCACAATGTTTTGTATTCTTGGGTTTAGTAAACTATTGTGTTTTATTTCTTTTGGGCCTTGGTTATCTAATCCGTTCTACTCATATATTTCTTTTGACATAACCAGTACCAAATAGATTTGATTACTGCTTTATGATATACTTTAAAATAGGTTACCTTCATTCCTACAGTGTCTTAGTGATGTCCCAGAATCAGCTAGAAGTAGTATTTGTTGTTTGTATCAGGTGGTAAGTATATACAGGTACAGATTCACCATGCTTAAGGAGAACTTCTTGAACATCCCACAAATGGGAGAAAATGACTCCCAGAAACCAGAAACTAAGAGTTAACTCTCTGCTACATGTGCCCACTTTCCCCTAGACTCTGAAAGAGAGAACTTTTCTTAAGCATTTTCTAAAGGCGATGCTAAGTCCTTGAGATACAAATGCAAGCAAAGGAGACAGTATTTGCCTTTGCAGAGCTTTCATTTTAATGAGGAAGACAGCACATAAAGTGGAACTGAAAAAGGGTGGAATGAGGGGACTTAAGTGATGTGGTGGACTGAAGATGGCTGGGAAGTAGTGGGAAGCCTGGTTCCAGGAAGATAAGGTGAAAGCTCTCCTATCAGAAGTAGTCCTGAGTTCCAGTGTATGTGTATGGAAGGAAAGAAGGAGAAGGCATGATGGGGATTATGACTAGAATGTAGAGATTATGGTAAAGAGATGGTGAAAACATATAGTTCTGTAACTCAGTGGCTACATTTCTAGGCTTATTAAGCTTGAGAGTCCTCACTACTGATATCATGTAGATTCTACTGATTTTTAATTCCAATATGTCTGAGAAGTTTTCTTATATTATTTTCTAAAATTTAATCTTTTCCTGATGTTTTCTGAGTAATCCTGCAATTATATGACAATATTTGATCTTCAAGGTCAAGTTCTTTGGCTTATAGAGAGGGAGGGAAGGAGAAAGAGAAAGAATGGGAAAGGGAGGAAGGGAGAGAGACAGAGACAGAAGAGATAAGAGATCACAGTTCAACGGTAAGAGCAGAAACATTTTTAAAAGATGTTTTTTATTGGTATCATTTGTTTCTTACATCATTGTCATTATCCCAAGTGTCCCTTCCCCTTCCTGAGAGCCATACTATATAACAAATAGTATTTTTAGTGAGGAAGAAAAGTCAACACAACTGATTAAGCCATAGAAAAAGCCTGAAGACATGTGCAATGTGTAACACTTTATAGACCCCCTACTTCCACAAAGGATTGAGCTGAGGAGTGTCCTTTAATATCTCCTCATTTGAGTTCTGCTTGATCTTTATACTTTTGTTACATTTACTTTGGATTTTTGGAGTGTAGTTCTTTCAATTTTCATTGTTGTAGTTACTGTATATATTGTTTTCTTACCTCTGCTTACTTCATTATGTACCAGTTTATAAAGATTTTTCCATGCTTCTACATATTCATCACATGCATCATTTCTTACAGCACAGTAATGTTCTATTATATTCATATTTGTTTAACTATTCTCCATTTGATGGGCATATACTTTGTTTTAGTTATTGGCTATCGCAAAAAGTGCTTTTTCAATAATTTGGAGTGTATGGGGATTTTTTTCTTATTGATGATTTCCTTGGGGTTTAAGCTCAGTAATGGGCTTATGGTTCAAAGGGTATGAACATTTTAGTTGCTTTATTTGCATAATCCCAAATTGCCTTACAAAATGGTTATATCATTTTATAGCTCCACCAATAGTGTATTAGTAGGCCTATTATTCCACAATGACTCCAGCATTGACTATTTCCATTTTTCGGTCATTTTTGTCAGTTTGCAGAATATATGATAAAACCTCAGAGTTGTTTTGATTTTCATTTCTCTTATTATTAATGATTTGGAGCATCTGTGTGGTTGAGAATACTTTGCAGTTCTTTTGAGAGTTGTTTGTTCAAATCCTTTGACCACTTATCTACTGAGGAATGGCTATGTCATATATTTTTTAAAATACACATACATGTATTTATACACACATACATACATATATATAAACATGTATATATAAGTTGTTTATATATCTTGGATGCCAAACTTCAATTAAAGAAATATGATAAAAGGATTTTTCCCATTCAGTCACTTTCCATCTTATCCTAGGTGTATCAATTTCTTCTGTGCAGAAGCTTTTCAGTTTCAAGTAATCAGAGTTATCTATTTTATCTTTTTTAGTTGCTTTTATCTCTTGTTTGGTTAGGAATATGTCTCCTCCCCATAACTGTGAGAGATATATGATTTGTTTCTCTTCTCATTTTTTAGAGTATGATCTGCAATATCAAGGTAATTTATCCATTTAGAATGTACTATGGAATTTGGTATAAGGTGTTGGTCTAAGCCTAATTTCTTCCAGATTGCCTTACAGTTTTCTCAGGAGTTTTTATTAAATGAGAAGTTTTGCTTTGTTTGTTTTTCCCCCAGGTTTGCACTTTGTTTAAGTTTTCCACTTTATGAAATAACGGGTTGTTCAGTTCTGTTATTTCTGAATCTTCCTTGTCTAGTCCGCACCACTGATCTGTTCCTGTTTTTTAATCGATAACAGATGGTTTTGATGACTGCTGCTTTATAGTACAGTTTGAGGTATAGAAATGCCATTCCCCTTTTGTACCTAATTCTTTTCATTATTTCCCTTGGTATTCTAGATCTTTTCTTTTTCAAAATGAATTTTGTTATTATCTTATCAAATTCTTTAAATTATCCACTCTGTAATTTGATTGTATACATTAGTAATTCATTTAATAAGTTTTGGAAATCCTGTCTTTTCTCATTTAATGGCATGGCCTAGCCATGTGAACTGAATATTCTTCCAGCTATTTAAGTTGCTCTTTATTTCTTTTAGGAGCATTATGTAATCGAATCTATAAAAGTCTTTTGTGAGCATTGGGATGTGGATCCCCAGATATTTTTTTCGCTTTGAAGTTATTTGGAATGAGTTTTCCCTTTTTACTATTATTTCTTGTGTTTTATTATTACTACATAGAAATGCTGTTGATTTTGGATTCATTTTGTTGCATATAGCTTTGCTGAAGCTATTAATTGCCTCAGTTAATATCTTCATTGATTTCCTAGGATTTTCCAAGTAAACCATCAGCAAATAGGGATAGTTTTGTCTCCTCTTTCCCTGTCTTTATCTTTCTAATTTCTTTGTCTTGTCTTACTTCTATTGCTAGTTCCAGAAGTATATCAAATAATAATGGGAAAAGAGGGCATTTTTGCTTCATTCCTATGTTTACTGGAAAATATTCTAGTGTGTCCCCGTTACACATATTTGGTTTTGTTTTCAGAGAGATGCTTTTTAGAGTAGTGCCTATATTTTGTAGGGATTTTAGCATAAAAGGGTGTAGCTCATTGTCAAAGACTTTTTGTGCGTTTCTTGAGAGAATCATGTGGTTTCAGATGATATGGTTTTTAATATGATTCGTTATGTTGATTATTTTCCTAATGTTGAAATGTCCTTGCATTCTTGGTATAAAACCGACTTGGTCATAATGAAGGACTTTTTGGGTGAATCACTGTAATCTCTATGGCAAGATTTTGTTTAAAATTTTTGAGTCGGTGTTCATTAATGATATTGGCCAATAGTTTTCTTCATGTGTTTTATCTTTACCTGGTTTAACCTAAGTATTAGAGCTATATTTTCCTCATAAAAGGATTCTGATTGTGTTTTTCTTAATTTTTTCAAATAATTTGTGAGGTATGGGTACTAACTGTCCTTTGAAAGTTCGATAGAATTCTCCTGTGAATCAATCAGAAACAGAAGGGTTTTTTCCCCGCTTTGATTGTTCCTTTATAGCCAAATCTGTTTCCTTTCCTGAGACTGGGTAATTTAAGATCTCTATCTGGTCTTCTGAGTGTTTGACTATTTTATATTTTTGAAGGTATTCCTCTATTTCTTTTGTGTTCTCAGTTTTTTAGCATGTAGCTGCATAATATTTTCTGGTTATTCTTTTTATTTCTCCTGGTTTTGCTGTGATTTCACCCTGTTCATTTGCTATTTTATTGTTTTGATTTCCTACTCTCTTCTTTTTAATCAAATTAGTTAAGGATTTATCAATTTTGTTCATCTTTTCAAAGAACCAGCTCTTAGTTTTATTCATTTCTGTGGGAGTTTTTTGGTTTCTAATTTATCTATTCCCCTATACTTTTCATTATCTCTTCTTTTGTGCTTATTTTAGGTTTGTTTATTTGTTGCCTTTCTAATTTTCTAAATGCATATCCAGATCATTAATACATTTTTTTTCTATTTTGTTAATGTGTGTTTGTAAGGATATGATTTTTCCCATGAGGACTGCTTTAGCTGCATCCAAGAAATTTTGGTATGTTGTTTCTTCATTATCATTTTCTTTTATATAGTTATTAATTGTTTCTATGATTTGTTCTTTATTGTTGTTGTTGTTGTTCAGTGGTTTCAGTCACGTCCAACTCTTAGTGACCCCATTTGGGGTTTTCTTGACAAAGATACTGGAGCAGTTTGCCCTGCCCTTCTCCAGCTCATCTTATAGATGAGGAAACTGAGGTAAATGGGGGTAGAGTGACTTGTCCAGGGTCATACAGCTAGTAAGTGTCCAAGGCTAGATTTGAATTCAGGGAGATGAGTCTTCCTGACTCCAGGCCCAGCACTATATCCACTTAAGTCTAAATTGGATGTTTATCTTTTGTTTGTGGTCCCTGAACCAATTACTATTTTTATTAAGTTATGGTCAATAAAGGATATATTAACTTTTTCTGCCTTTTTGCATTTGTTTGCATCATCTCTGTACCCTGGTAGATAATCAATTTTTGTAAAAGTTCTATGTGGTTCTAAGAAATGTATATATATTCTTTTGCTGTGCCCTTTAGAAGATGCCTTAAGTCTTCAAATCTAGTTTTTTTCCGGCATTTTGTTCAGATCCATATTTTCCCTTCTGTTTATCTTTGTATTTGGTTTATCCAGAACTGAGAGAGAGAGAGAGATTGAAATCTCTTGCCATCTGTCTATGTCTTCTTGTAACTCAGATAATGTTTCCTTTACAATTTTGTATGCTGAGGTATTCGTAATACATGTTTATTATTAATATTTATTTGTTGTTTATGGTTCCTTCCAATATAATACTTTCCTTGTTTATTATCCCTTTATATATTTTGAATGGGTTTTTTTTGTTTGTTTTTTGCTTTGTCAGATAAGATGATTGCAACTCCTGGTTTTTTGGATTTATTTGATGCATAGTAAACTTTTTTTCCTTTCTCAGTTTTATTTTATGTGTCTTAATTTTTCAAAATGTTTCTTGTAAGCAACAGATTGTAGAATAGTTTTCTTATATAATCTATTTCTCTTTTTCATTTTATTGGATTGTTTAATCTATTCACATTTAAAGTTAAAATTGTGTTTTCCTTTATCAGTCTCTAATATTTGGGTATTTTTTTCAAGGTACGATTTTTCTTCCCTCTTCTGCTATAAACCCAGAACTATGTCCCTTTAATCACTTTATCTTAATCTTTTTTAAGGTAGCCCTGTTTCTGTCCTGTTACTCCTGATCCTGTCATTCCTGATCCCCTCCTCTCTTTTTTCGTCTGTTACCACTTTCCCTTTGGGATTTTATTTTTTAGTACAGTTAAATTCAGATTCACATGGTGGGTCATACTGGGCGGCACCGTAAGCTCTATTGCTATCTGGAAGACATTATTCCATTCGCTTCTACATTTTCTAGGTGCTAAATAGTCTTGCTTTATTGGAATTTCTTTTTCTTTGTACTTGAAGCTCTTTCTCCTGACCTCTTGTAGAATTTGTTTCTTAATTGACTTATTAAATGTAACTACTGTGTGTCTTGTAGTTGTCAGCCTTGGGGGGGTTTTGTTTCTTTTTCCTGGAGGTGATCTGTGAATTTTTTCAATTGGTATTCTATTTTCTATGTTCAGAAGTTTTGGGCAATTCTCTTCTAGTATTTCCTGCATTATGGTGTTAAGATTTTTTGTCCTGTCTCATTCTTCTGGGAGACCTATGATCTTTAGGTTGTCTCTACACATCCTGTCTTTCAGATCACTGTGTTTGCTTGGATAATGAGAATATACTCACTTGAAATTGCTGAGTTTTTATTCTTCTACATTGTCCTTCACTTCCGTGTTTGCATTCTCACTCTATTCTTCTCTCTTTTGTTTTTGTAGTGAGATTTGCCATCATAGAACCCAGTTTTTTTCTGTTCTTCCCGTTATTTTTTCTATGTAGGTCACAAATTCTGCTTTTACAATTTTCATTTTCTTTTTAACCACTCAAGAACAGTGTGTTGTTGCTCCATCTTCCCACCTCATTCCACTGGGTCCTCTGTCTCATAAAGTATTGGATTATTTTCCTGTTTCATTTACTAAATCTGGAGGCCATATTTCATTCTGTTGTTGAGTTGATTTGTCTGCTTTTGTTCAAGGTCTTTGAGTTTTTTTCTTGTTGAATCTTTGGTAATTTCAGTCTTCCCCACACTCCTCTCCAATTTTCCCCTATTCACTTTCTGACTCTGTCTCCTCTGGTGTTGGGGGGTGGATCTTATATCATCTCAGCCTCCTCCTGGTTTACCAGGCTAGATATCTGCCCCATATGATGTTTGAGTGGTCAGAACTAGCCCTACACACACACACACACACACACACACACACACACACACACACACACACACGCACACGTCAAGTCCTGATGTCTTGTACCACTCCCTTTATTCCTTAGATCTCTGTCCTAGCTGGCAGTTCAGACTTTTGCCACACTGGTCCTAACAGTTTGTCTGCTCCAGCACCTGCTCTGCTGGTGCTATGGGTTTTCAATCCCTGGCAGGCCTTTACTCCTGAGAAGCTATGGCCACCCGACTGTCTGTCTTGACCTAGGCCAACTTCCACATCCTGGAGCCAATGTGGCCCTGGTATGGGAAAGAGGGTGGCATGGTAGCATGGAAGTGGGTTTTGATGTAAGTCTGTGTTGTTTCTTCTTAGTAGTATTGAGTGAGCTGAAGGATCAGTGAGCATCAATTCCTGGGTGTGGTGTGTGTGGTGTGTGTTGCAATCTTCTTTTGGATTCTGGGTATCATAGACTGTGGAGATAGTTGAAGTTGTACATAATTTTTGTTTTGGAGAGGTTTGAGAGGTGAGGAGGATCAGAGAAAATATCTTGTCCTCCATCTTGTTGCTCATGTGGAAACTTTTTTAAACTGATATAGCATCACTGCTGTTGGAATTGGGGATATGGACAAATGTACCAATTGCACCCTTGTCTACTTACTTAACTATCCTTAGTAAGTAGACAAGGGTGCAATTGGCACATTTGTCCATATCCCTATGTTAGTAAGTAGACAAGGGTGCAATTGGCACATTTGTCCATATCCCTAATTCCAGAAAAGTCTTTAAGCTCCTAGAGAGAGTTGAGCATTGGCCTTTAAAGTGCTTTCCAATGTCTTGAACCAAAAAAATTATAATAAAGTTCATGTAGAAATATTCCAGTTAGCATCTCAAATTACAAAATAAAAAGAAAAACCACACACAATTTCTTTGAAAGAATTGTTAGACAATTCTCAAATTCTCTGATTTCCATTCTCTCACTATTGGGGTCTTTCATGCCATCCCTCAATTTGCTGACTATGTTCATATGCAATTATAAGCCTGAGGATTGCTGGTTCAGTTATGTTGTTATTTCAAAAATGTTCAAAACCAAACAATTACTTCCTTATTTCATGCAAATATGACTCCCTAAACCCTGAGAGGGGCATTTTTATTTTTAGGAGGCCTCTGTAAAAGCATCTGGGTGATGATAACCATTAGATATACAAAGGCATCTAGTCCCAGCAAGGACAGAATGTAAATCTATTCTTCTGAATTTGTACATTTCTAGTGAGGATAAAATCTCTTTTGATCCCCTAAATTCAGGATTTCCAAGCTGTTTTGAAGGTAATATGTGTTCTGAAGAGATTCCCCTAGTAGGACACCACACCTGGAGGGACTAAACATTTATTGTCATTATCGTAAATGGACATTTCTTAAAGTCACAGAGCATACTCACTTCATTCTCCCCTGAGTAGCCACAAGTAGTTTATGTTCTAATCCCATAAGAGTGGGGAGCATCTCACAATAAGCAACCACCATCTTTGAGAGTCATCCCCAAAAGCACTTCCAGAAGAACTCATTGCCTTCCTTTCCTACCAAGGAGTGTTCTGGCAAATGTTAGCTGACTGTCCAGAAAAAAATATATATGAACAATACACCTTTAAGTTTAATCTACATTATTAACATTTTCCTGTTACTTTTTTAGTTCTAGATAATCTGAAACACAATAAATCAAGCCTTAAATTGTAGCATTTGTTGATTTCTGAGGTATAAATGCCCGTACTGAAAATTTAAGTCTGCTCTCATGGGTCATTTCAAGCTGGCTCTAACACACCCCTGAATACTATTGTCGGCCTGAAAGCCCAGCACTATGTTATTTCATTTTTGATAATGAATCATTCTTTGCTCATTCAATAGTTAACAAAAGGAGACTTACTTGGCCATGGCAGGAGAATGATATTCAGCAAGTTTCCTCAAGTTTCTTCAGCTATATGCAGCTCCTTTGCTTGTTTTGCCCATTGTTTTCCACTAGCCAAGCATCAGAGAAGACTCCTGAAGCTCCTTGGGGCTGCTTTGTACTCAGGCCACTAGGAAACTATGTCAACAGCCTTAACCTTTAGTTTCCTGAGCCAACCAAGTCTTGAGGATGGTTTCAATATCTTTTAAGGAAAAAAATAGCCTAACTTGCATTTATTGATTTTACTTTGTTGTTCGGTCATTTAGGTCATATCTGACTCTTTTTAGAAATATATAATGGAAGAAAATCCTAAACTTCATTTAGAAGTTAGTGAAAATAAAGATATGAAGATCTATCCAATTAATAGAGTCCCTACCCCCGCCCCAAACCTATCCAGATATTCTTTTAGTGTCTGTAGACCCCAGATAAAGAACTTCTGATTTAGAAGAATATCTTAAACCACATACCTGAACATGTTTAAAATGGATATATGACCTGAATATGGAAAAAATGGAAGCCAATGAAATAAAGTAATTTTCACAAATTTGGTGAGGAGGAGAATTTTTAATCAAAGAAGGGTAGATGTGATCATAAAAAATAAATAATTTAGATTACATGAAATTAAAAAGATTTACATGTACAAAACCAATGTAGTTAAAATGAGAAGCAAATGTGTCAAATGAGGGAATAAAAGTTATCATCAAATGTCTTTGATATAGTCTGATAGTAAAGATATGTAGGGAACTAATACAAATATATAAGATCAAGAGCCATTCTTCACTTGGTTAGCGGTCAATGTGTATGAACAATCTCAAAAGTTCTTGCAACCAAAAGAAAGATTGTTCCAAATCACTAATAAGATAAATCCCAATCAAAAGAACACTGAAATTTTATCTCACATATTGTCAAAGCTGGCAAAAGATGGAAATAATCAATGTTAGGAAGGCTACAGAAAGATAACCACATTAATACATTTTTGGTGAAACTATAAATTGGTTTTATGGTTTTGTGAATTTTATAGTTTTATGATTTTATGAATTTAAGAATTATGGTCTTAAATATAGCTAAAATGTTTATGTTGTCTTTTGACCCAGAAGTACAAGTCAGTGAGGTCAAAGAAAAGGAAAAAAAATCAAAAGATTCATAGCAGCCTTGTTTATGGTAGCAAAGAACTGGAAACAAAGTAGATGTCCATTGATTGGGAAATGGCTAACCAAATTCTGGTTAAGAAAGGTAATAGAGTGTGCTGTCAGAAATAATTCATATGAAGAATTCTGATTCTGGAGAGAAGGCAAACAGAACCAGGAGAACAGTACGCATAATGACAAGAATATAATCAGAAAGCACAAAAAAATGAAACTGGACACTGTGTAATTGAGACACAATTAAGCACAGCCATTCCGAAGAGTTGAGAAAATTCATTTTTCTCCTCTCTTTGCAGAGAAGAGAGACTGTGGGTGTAAGATAGTTCATATACTTTCAAACATAATTGATAAATTTGGTGATTTTTCTATTTTTTTCTTTTTCTAATTTTAAAAATCTTAGTGACAGTTTTTCTACCTCATTTATCTTGCATAACTTTAACAATAAAACCTATTTCAGCTAGATAGTTCTCCTTTTGGAAATAAAAAAAACTATGGTGCTTTTTCCTTTTATTCCTTTTATAGCATTTATTATGTGGTCAGTAAATTTCTCCTGAATTGAAATGAAATATTTAAAAGGCAAATATTTTAAATTAAAAACATCTAGCCAAACTAACCATAACTGCTATGGCAAAGATGTTCTTTAAAGAAGAGAATCTAGAATGCTTTTCTAAATTTTGATGGACTAAATTTAAAGGTGTTGCCTACAAATAAAAGTTTAGTTCCTATATAGATATTCATTTAAATTTTATTTTCATGAATAGTTTTGTATGACAGCCATGTTTATGAAAGCTTTGTTTTACATCATAATATTCATAGGTGTATTATAACTGTTCCTGTGTGGGACAGAAGAAACGACTACTATCAACTGTGGAGGGTGATGTCATAGACGCCCAAGCTGGGAGATGTGAATCCCGATGCAAGAATTTACCCATATTCTTTGCCTTTTTCTTTGCTACAGTTGTGTTTACTTTTATGGCTGGTACCCCAATTACTGTGGCCATCCTCAGGTATGCATTTCATTTGTAGTCTTTACATAAATATTCTAGCCTAAATTCGTTTATAAGAAATATTCATTATATTTTAAGTAGATTTAAGAATCTTGAATCTTCAGTCCTTTTTATATTTCAGAACAAGTATTGTACAAAATCTAAAGGCTGCTTTATAGTTGTTTCCAGTCATGAAATACGCAATAGCATGCCTTAATTGCTTCTTACTCATGTTGGTTGAAAACAAATCACAAATTAGCAAATACAGTAAAATTTTATTTTGATGTAATTTAAAGACTTTATAAAGTACCTGATTCGTGCCAGAGGCTATGTTAAGCATTGGGTATACTTAAATCCTTAAGTGAACAACCCATCCTCACCTTCTTATCCCATGACTGTTGCGCCTGTCTTTCTAAGTCCTCCACATGGGAGTCTATTCAAAATGATAGGTTCCTTCTTTTAGATCTCCTAAAATTAAATGAATATTAGTGTGCCACTTACTCTCACTATATTACTCACCCATTGCTTCTTCTAGCCATACATGTCTTTGATAGTACCTTTTATGCTATTTCTTGCACACAGTCTATTGATGGTAATATGCTGCATCCTATTTATGTCTACAATATATCTCTCCATTTCCTTTTGGGTGACTAGCAATTTTTATTTTTTAGACATTATGGTATTCCATGATTTGATGCAATGTAGCATTATCAGAAAACTAATGGGGTAAGGAAAAATGTTTGCATTTACATATGTACATATGTGTGTACATGCATGCAGTTACATATATGTTGTGTATATGTGTAAATATAAGCACTTATGGACTAGCTCTATTACCTATGGAGCCAACTTTATATCATAATCAGAATAATAAACATTCTTTATCCACTTGGTTTTTCCTGTGTAGATATGCCAAGCTCTTTTGAGTCATTGTGAATCAGTCTCATTTTAGAGGCTCTGTGATGTTGCACAGCTTGTTGAAATGAGTACACCATCATCTAGGATTATCTGTAGGGATTCTCTACTCCCATCTGGACTCTGTGCCAGACACCTTTCATGTCAGTGGCAAAGGGCTTTGACAGAGCACCTATCTCTATTTTATATCTTGATATTAATAATGAGAGAATAATTAAACAGACTTTTATAATGAGTATATAAATAGGAAGAAAAAAGGCAATCTTTGTCCTAAAGGATCTTACACATTAAAAAATGATACAAAGTTGGATGTGTTAAAAACAAAGTAGAGGTCTAGATTAAATATCATAAAGATTTGAGGAAATTGAAAGCATTAAAAGCTTCCACCACTAGGTGGTACAGTGAATAGAGCACTGGGTAAGGAGACAGGAGGACCAGAGTTCAAATGTGGCCTGGAAAACTTAGTAGTGGTGTGACCATAGCGCTTAACTTCTATCTGGTTCAGTTTCCTCATCTGTAAAACAGAGGTAACAACAGCACCTGTCTCCCAAGGTTGTTTTATCAAATAATATTTGCCAAATGCTTAGCATAGTGCCTAGCACCTAGTAGGCACTATTTAAATACTAGCTGTTAATGGCTGTTGTTGTTTTCAGTTGATGTGGGAAGGAGGGAGATTATGAAGGAATACTTCCTGGATCACGTAGCATTTTAACTGGGCCATAAAGGAAAAGAAGAATTTCAATAAGCAGAAATGAAGGAGTGGCGGGATGGGATGTGGGGTAGGGGTGAAGTCTTTGGGCAGGGGCTGGCAGGTAAAAATAAATCAAGGCTGAAGGGGGTTAAAGTAAGAGAGGACAGCTGCTAGTAGTTCAGTTTGGCTGGAATATAGGATGTAGAAGGGAATAAATACAGGGAAATACATTTGAAAGGGTAGGTTGCAGCCATAATTGAGCATCTTAAATCCTAGGCTAAAGAAGTTTATATTCTATTATATAAGCATTAGGTAGTGACCTGCTAGGCCTGTGTGTTGGGAAAATTATTTTGGCAACTGTACAATATATGAATGAAAGTTAAAAAAGGCTGGATACAGGGAGACCAATTAGAAAGCTACTAATACAATCCAGCTACAGATATTGGTGGCCTGAACTAGGCTGGTCACGGGGTGAGTAATAATAATAATAAACTCAAATTTATGTAATTATTTGTGGTTTAAAAATATTTTATCATAGCCCATTATACATGAGGAAACTAAAATTTAGATAGATTAAATGACTCGCCCTGGTCACAAAAGCAGGATGTGTGACAGCCAAGATTCAGAACATATTCACTATAAAATGATGCTTTTCCATGGACAAATGGGTACATATAGAAAAGCCATTTCCAAGAAAGAGTTGAAGTGACTGGATAACTAATTGAATAGGGGATGGGTGGAGAAGAGGGAGGGAAATAAGACAGGGAAATATGGAGTTGAGGAAGGAAAAAAAATCAAAGGTGTTTCTAATGTATTGATCATAGATGACAAGAATAATAGAAATTGTCAGCTCATTATTACACAGATTGGGTTAGTAATGGATTAGTTATAGGCATTTCCTGAGCATCACTGCCGTGTTAGCCAATCTGACCAAGGAGAGAAGCTAGAAACAAAGGAATACATGTTTTTAATGTGTTAATACCTTTTTTGTGCATTAAACTGAATAGAATTGACAGGTTTACATTTCTCATCCATTTTGAGGGTAAAATCTCTTTACTAATACTTTAAATCATAGTATTAAATGTGCTTGATGATGATTTTTCTTTCTTTTCACCTGCTTAAGTTTGAAAAGCAACATTTGTCCCCAGATCTTAGATTGATCAGAAATAAGCTAAAATGTGTAGAATAGTATACATAAGCTGTTAAATGCACAGTTCCCTCTTTCATGGACATAATAGTTTCATTTGGGATAGAAAACAAACTTAAGGCAGCTTGATCCATTACTGCAAAGCAGAGAATCAATAAATATGAAGTACTATAACAAAAACCAAGTATATAATTATATTTACTAAAGACTTATTAAGCACTTACATTGCACAAGATCAATAAAATACAGTCCCTGTCCAAGAAAAGCGTGTGACATTGTAAGGAAAATAATATAGTGATAGAAATAATGATAATGCAAATTAGAATATGATAAAGACATTGGAGAAGTATAGAAAAAAGTCTATGATAAGGCAAAGAGTTTCCATTTGAGGATATTCATTGAATATTTCATGTGGAAAGTGAACCCAAGCTGAGCCCTAAAGAATGGGAAAAATTAAAATTGACAGAGATCAAATAATGGTCAGAACTCAGGACATAGCGCAACAACCCTGGGAGGCAGGTGCTATTATTATCTCTATTTTATATATAAGGAAACTAAGGTAAGTAGAGATTAAGTGAATTGTCCTGGGTCACATAGATAGTAAGGGTCTAAACCTATATTTGATATCAGGTCTTACTGACTCTAGATGCAGTGCTCTATCCACTGCACCATCTAGCTGCTTCTATGAAGAGATTGGAGGAGAGCTGGTATAGTTGAAAAAGGGCCCTATTTTGAGTCAGAGGACCTGGTTTTAAATCCTGGCTCTTCTACTGTTTATGTCTGCAACCTTATGCAGATCTTCTGAGTAAGAGAAATCAGTAACTCCAAGGTTGCTATTATGGGTAAGTAGGGAAAGATAGAATTTTGTTGTTCTAGATTCTGGAGATGGAAGGAATATTTGTGAAGATGATGATAGAGATGAGAGCAAGGGTTTGATCATCCCTTTTTGTGGCTGAATTGTTTTAAAAAAAAGTATAGGTCATGGAAGTAAGGAAGTTGATTTTTGAGGGGACATTAATATGTATATTGAGGTCTCCAAGTATAAAAGCAGGTTCTAGGACTGAGAGAAAGCCTGTGAGCCAACTAACCAAACTCCTTGAGAGAGAAGGGAATATCCTAGGGACTGGAAAACACCTGCCAACAGAATCAGGATAGGGTGGATGTGATAGGATAGGATGCAACGAACCTTAGAGGAAAAAAGGTTACCAAATAATTGAGATGGGGGAAGGTCTGAAAGTGGTGGCAAGGAGCAAGGAGTATTTCTCCTCTTGGCCCAGTTTGTCTTTGAAAAAAAGATACATCCAGTACTGGAGGTGTGGAGCTGCAGTTTCTTCTGAGTAGAGCCAGGATTTCATAACTGTACGACGAGCACAGGAGTGTGAGACAAAGAGATCTAATGTGAAGGATAGTTCGTTATCAATAGAAATGGCAGACAGAGCAGGATAGGGACATAGGAAGGGTCAGGCTAAAGCGAATAGAGGTAAGAGAGCAGAGACTGGTAATAGGGAAGGGAATTTTCACCTGTACAGTCTTGGGCTTTTTATAATGGGTGTGCTAGCCATAACACAGTAGATTGCCATCCAAAGGGAACAGTGCCATAGGGTCCAGCTCAAATGTTTTGATTTTTTTTTCCCTTCTGAAAAAGGACAGAGGTTCTTTGGTACTGGACTGGTTTGTGTTGTCTGATGTCAAAACTCAGGGAAGAATAGCAATAAACTCCACAACAGTAGGGTGGTTGGTGCAGAAGGTGAGGGACTCAGAAAACTTTCCGAAGCTACTATGAGGCTCTCCAGGGAGTGGTTCACAGCAGCAGTGGTTCTTGCTGTCTCACCTGGCAGACTGCCTTGCGGTTATTTGCTAATGCTTTGCTTATGACACTGCTTTTGACTGCCTTTCTGTTATCTGTTTATGAGGCTGGGTTAAGGGTATGGTTGTTTATTTGAAGAGAGACTTAGATTGGGAGCACTTCCTGTTGTGTAGAAACAAAAAATAATGGCCTAGAAGAACAAAAGATTATACACATCAGTTGATTTGCCAGACTGAAGCAAAGGATTGTTCTGATTATTTGCAATGTCTATAAATGCCAGAACTTTCACTCCAAACCAAGAAGCATGGAGGAACAAAAAATTCTTAGGATGTCTCAGTGCTCTGAATATGAATATGAAACAGCCCTCTCAGTTGTATCTCAGTGCATTGTGGCATATGAAAGAATAAAACATATCTGCTAGTGTTTGGGAAATAAAGGCAGGAAGATGAGCAAATAGCCTTTTTATGTATTCGTATGACAAAAAATAATAAAACCACATGCCAAGCATTTCAGTTCAGTAGTAGTTTGATGTCAGCTTGGAAGTACTCCCCACAGATTTGTATTTTGCTCTCTTCATGTAATGTTTTTATCAATTACTTGGTTAAAGGTACAGATGACATATTTATCAGATTTTCAGATGCCACAAAATTAGGTAGGTTAGATAACATGGGAGATGACGGAAAAGATCTCGACAACTAAAACACTGGCCTAAAATTAAGTCATTAGCTACAAATGCAAAACATTTCACTTGGGCTTAGAAAACCAAGTTCACAAGTGCAAGATGGGAAAGTTGTGGCAAGACTTTCATATGAGGAAAAGCTAGAGGATTTAGTATACTACAAGTCCATTATGAGTAAACATTGTGATGTGGAAGCTAATCATTCAGTAAACAAGCATTTAGTGCATACGATGTGCTAAACAATTTGAAGAGAAAGAAAAAGTAAAAATAATCCCAGCCTTCAGGGACCTTACCTGACAAATATATACGCAATACATACAGAGTAGATGGAAGGCAACTTTAGCAGGGAATCCCTCCTGCAGATGGTGGCATTTGAACTGAGTTTTGAAGAAAGCCAGAAATTTTAAGAGGAAGAGGTGAGATGGAAGAATATTCAAGACATAAGAATGTTAATCAACCAACAAACCTTTATTCAATGCCTCTCATGTGCCCGGCACTGTGCTATGCGCTGCAGGTGCAAAGAGAAAAGTGAATTAGTCCCTGCCTTCAAGGAGCTTAAATTCTTCTAGGGAAAACAAACAAACATTTGGATCAACAATAAATATTTATAAATAATATAGAAAGTAAATATAAGTAATTTGTGGGAGTTTGGGGATAGGGGAATGGGCACTAGCAGCAGTGGGGCTCAGGAAAGGAGGTAGTCCTTGAGCTGAGCCTTGAAGTAAAGGTGAGGAAACAAGACATTGCAGGCTTAGGGAACGGCCTATCCAAAGGCATTAGATGAAATGTTGTGTGTAAGGAGCAATAAGCAGGCCAATTTGACTGAATTGTAAAGTGCATCAAGGTTATATATAAAGTCTGAGAAGGTAGACTTAACCCAGCTGACATGAGTTAGGATGACAGCCTTGTGAATAGGAAGAAGGAGACAGATGTGAAAGATGGTAGTCATAGAGTCTGTAAAACCTTGCAACTATTAGGATATAAGGGATGCAGGAAAGTGAGGAATGATTATGAACCTTGGTTAGCTAGAATGATTGTACTATTAACAGAAGTAGAACAGTTAGGGAAAGGGGTGAGTTTTGAGGTGAGAAAAATGAGTTCTTGTAGATGTGTTGAGATTGACCTAGCTAGGAGGCATTCAGCTGGAAATGTCTAATAGGAATTTAGGTGGTGATTTTGAACTAGATGTAAATAGGTGAATACATAAGGTGAGCTAGATATCTATCTATCTTTATAGATATCTTTGTGAGAGAGAGAGAGAGAGAGAGAGAGAGAGAGAGAGAGAGAGAGAGGGAGGGAGAGGGGTCTGGGAGTCACACTCTCTCAGGCTGCATTGAGATTGAGAGAGGCATAGTTTCCAGGATTTAGGTGCTGATAGTCCTGCTTTACCCTACTTGTTGGTCTATGAGTGGAATTCTGTATTGGGGTCTGGATGCCACATTTAAGAATGAAAATTGGCAAATAGGAATATGCCCAAAAGAAGATGATCATCATGGTGAAGAGGCTAGAGAACATGTCATATAAGACTGAATTTAAAGAACTTTTGTTTTTCTCTTAGTTACTTTTTTGCCCAAATTCTCTAGTGACTGGATGTCTTGTTGCATTTATCTTATTACTATATTGTGCTATTCAATGCCTACCCCTCTCACCCCCCTCCATACATAGTTGTTTTTGTTGTTTTTTAACTCATTCCGTTCCTTTTCCAGGGCCATAGACTGGACTTAAGTCCTCTATCATTTTGGCTGTAGCTCTTATGTTCAGCTCTCATGGCATGGCAGTAGTGGTTTGCTTGTTGAGTACACCTGCCAAGGGAGCAATCAGACAGCAGGAAGCAGAGACCCAGCTAGAGGAGCAAGACTTGAGACCACCCAGGGAACTAGCTTACTTGGTAGTGAACTAAGGCAGGATTTTAATCATAAAAAGAACAAGACAGGGACTCGGTGTAGCAGGAGGGCCGAGTTTATAATCTCAAAGAAGATCATAAACATGTCTGAAAGGTTCGGAATCGCCGGATAGAAGAAACTCTCAAAGTAGAAGGCAGAAGAATCAAAACATTTATTTAGGCTCCACAGTAACCAACCCATGAACCAGAAGCCCCATTTTGATATGTTGGTCATAATCTTCCAGGCCCAATAGGTACGCCTTGAAAGAGTAACCAGGAGGCTACAGAGAAACATGATTGCGTAAAGCAAAATCATGTTTCCCCCTTGATGGTAATAAGATTACCCACTGGACTGAAGTCTTTGTTCAGCTTCCTCCCGTAGATCAGCTCTGCTGCTGGCAGCTCCTGCCTCAGCTGTGTCTGTTTCTGAAACTGAAGCTGCAACTGAAACTGACGATGTAACGGTCGTAACTGCCTCTGTAACGGTCGTTGTAACTGCCTCTGGCTCCAACCGGAAAAGGAAAGAGAGGAAGAATCTTCAAGCTGTCCTCTCCCCTCTTATAGGGTTTCTGACATCATCAAGCTCCGCCCGAATGACCAGGGCTGATTGGTTCTTGAGTTGGCTCCTCCCCCTAGGGTAGACCAGGTTCTGGAGCTAACACCTCCCCTCAGCCAGCCCCATGACTCCCCACACAGGAAGCCGTCTGCCTCCTGGCATGCTCCCCGGGCCTCCTGCCCCGGAAGAGCAAGCCACAGTGTCCAGAGGCTCAATGAGGCAAGCTGAGCCATTCAAAGAAAACAAAAGCCATTATGGCTACATTCCACCCCTTGTTATAGGATACATAATCTAATCAGCCATGTATCCTAGAACATACATTGTGATTCAATTACAAAGGAAACTAAAACATATCATTCATTATAAAGCAAAACATATCATTTGGTGACATTCCTAAACATTGGTTTAACGATTCAAATGCGATCCACCCCTAGGTCCCAGCAAGATAATCTCTTCAATCAATCATCCCCAAAATAATTATTAATAATTCAAATGTCCACCCCTAAATCCTTGTATCCATTACATAGGATCAATAATATCATAACAATAAAACAACACAGCAAGGATAACACAAAATAAGTAAACAGAACACTATCATCATTTCCACCCCCCTTGAACGATTGGGGCTCAAAATCTTGGGGTGAGGGGTGAAGGTCTCATTTTCCATAGCTTCTTCATGCTGAAATTGGATGTAGAGATGGCCCTGCCCCCAAAAAGTCCCATTCCAGAGGTCATTTCTTTAACGAGCTGGCAGGAATTCCAAGAATGCTACATGCTTAGGCAGTCACCGGAAAGTGCAGGGTGCTTAAGCCTGAAGGAAACAAAACTAGCAACAAGGTTAGCCAAAACAAAGGACAAAAAGAATAGACAAGTATGGACTATAATTCTTCAAATAAAATCATCTCAAGTTTGGTTGAGATTTTAGTTATGCAAAGATCCAACATCAGAGCCAAACTCAGGTGGGAAATGTTTCTTTTCAAAAGGAACATAATGAGGAAGCCAAGAGGATCCCACCCTAGATATAGACTAAGATTGTCCTCCCAGCCTTTCCCCAAATGTACAAGTTTTCATCCGTTAATCACACAAGGTCACCTTCAGTCTGAGTGGCTTGTAGGCTTGCAGGAGCAGTTCTTATTTCCCTATTTCTCGTGTTATCAAGTCCTCTATACATTCTGTATAATTCATTGGTTGGAATTCCATCTATCATTTCAAAACCTACCCCTGCTCTCAATAAAGTAGTAAACATTTCTTTCCTTGTTACTCTCCTTTGGCGCCAAGTTTGCTGGTTATTCACCCTTCTCTCTCGAGGAGATCTATCCCTTCCCCAGTCACCTAAGTCATATAACTGTAAAATCTTATTTATCACTGTTGTAAGACGGCTCCCTACTTCTCCAAGTAATAAATTCAAAATTAGTTGTTTATAAGCAGGGGGAGCTGTCCTAATTATTAAGTTCCTATGAGGCAGTCCCATTGGATCATTGTAATATTTGTCTGCAGTTCCTGTCATAATGGCAGTCTTCATTACCTCCTCCTTTAGTCTCATGATACAATCTCTAAGTGAATACCAGGGTCTGTGCTCAGTGGGCCACATAGAATCAGTATCATATCTCTTATTGCATCCCACAGCGGCTAATGCCAACAGAGTAGTCCTGCTATCACCATCTCCTTGCTGATGATGTTCCCTAAAAGCTTGTTGAACTAGAGGATCATGGCTGATACCTATGAATCTCATGCAGTCTGTCCCATCTACTGATATTCCACCGGCCCCTTGATCACTGAGTCTTACCATCCAAGATATCAATGGTTCTCCTATTCTTTGGCTGAATCTACTCAAAATATCTGTGACCTCTTGCGGTGAGAAATCTTCCTGAATTTCCCTTGTAACTGAATCTTCACCTCGGGTTTCTGTCTTCCTCCTTTGTATGGGTCGAGCCCTTGTCTGATCATTTAACCATCTCCTATTCTCTGTGTGAGGCACATCCTGAACCCCAGTAGTGTTTTGTGCCTCAGCCGGCTCTTTCTGGGCTGGGTTGAAATGCACTCTGGGCTTTTTTGGTCTCCTGTTGCTCTTAGCCACATTAATAGAAAAGTTCTCATTTGAGTCAGTTTGGTCTTCTGCTATCTGAGATTTCCCTTCTTCCTGTGGGGTAGGAGTGCCCCCATGTCTTTCACTTAATCTCAATCTTTCGTATACTAGCCGGTAGGCTGATAACACTATCCAGCTTTGCCTAGATAGTGATGCCCCTGACTGAATCCCAACTTCTCGTAAACACTTTTCCAAATCCCTAGGATCTCCTCTCCGTAGCCTTGGTTCCCAGTTTTCACAGGGTCCAGCTTTTTTAGCCAATTCTTTTGCTAGGGAGGAATAAAATGGATCCTCCCATCCTGGGATATTTATCTCTTCCTCTGGAATTGTTCTGCTTCTAAATAGAGATCTTATACCTAGCGATCCTGTTCGTGACGCCAAATGTATCAGGAGGGCCGAGTTTATAATCTCAAAGAAGATCATAAACATGTCTGAAAGGTTCGGAATCGCCGGATAGAAGAAACTCTCAAAGTAGAAGGCAGAAGAATCAAAACATTTATTTAGGCTCCACAGTAACCAACCCATGAACCAGAAGCCCCATTTTGATATGTTGGTCATAATCTTCCAGGCCCAATAGGTACGCCTTGAAAGAGTAACCAGGAGGCTACAGAGAAACATGATTGCGTAAAGCAAAATCATGTTTCCCCCTTGATGGTAATAAGATTACCCACTGGACTGAAGTCTTTGTTCAGCTTCCTCCCGTAGATCAGCTCTGCTGCTGGCAGCTCCTGCCTCAGCTGTGTCTGTTTCTGAAACTGAAGCTGCAACTGAAACTGACGATGTAACGGTCGTAACTGCCTCTGTAACGGTCGTTGTAACTGCCTCTGGCTCCAACCGGAAAAGGAAAGAGAGGAAGAATCTTCAAGCTGTCCTCTCCCCTCTTATAGGGTTTCTGACATCATCAAGCTCCGCCCGAATGACCAGGGCTGATTGGTTCTTGAGTTGGCTCCTCCCCCTAGGGTAGACCAGGTTCTGGAGCTAACACCTCCCCTCAGCCAGCCCCATGACTCCCCACACAGGAAGCCGTCTGCCTCCTGGCATGCTCCCCGGGCCTCCTGCCCCGGAAGAGCAAGCCACAGTGTCCAGAGGCTCAATGAGGCAAGCTGAGCCATTCAAAGAAAACAAAAGCCATTATGGCTACACTCGGTTACTAGAAATGCTATACAAGTCAGCAGAATTGGGCTGATTTCTTATGGAGTTATTCAAATATGCTTATTTCTCCCCTGCCAAGAAAAAAACAATTCTAATCCAACATAGAATATTTCTCCACTGTTCTATAATTATGAATCCTAGAACCTGAGGACAAATTCAGTCCAAAGGTATGGGTTATGTATGCCTGGCCATGAGGATTGGAGTGTTGGAGAAGTGGGTGGTAGGGTGCAGGGATGGGTGGGACCACGTAGGCTACAAAACTTGCTAATATGAGCAAAAAGGCTTCTGTTTGGGGCATTTTTGTTCTTCTGTAGTTCATGGGTTACCTAAACTGATTATTCACTGACAAAAACAGTCTGAGTTGTAACTGTTATTGATTGTATAATTATTGTTTGCTTACAGGTGTGTATTTGACAGACAGCATTCCCTTGCCCTGGGCGTACAATTCATGCTTATCCGATTATTGGGTATGGCATAGATACATAGTTCTTTGTGAACTATTAATGTCGTTGACTTATTCATTTCTGTTGAGTTTATATGTCCATATATATGGGAAAACAAATTTAAAAAATGATGACATGTTATAGGAAAAATGTGAAAGGGAGAGCTTCTTTTCCAAAATTCAGGAATGAGTCATCTTTCAGAAAAGAAAATAAATAAGATTTTGTCACTATCTAAATTAGAGGTATTCAAAAATTATCATAAGTTATAAATGATATGGTTGCTATATATTTGAAAAAGAAAAATATAGACGGTCTTTGACTTATGAGGAATTTGTGCATATGAATCAGTGGTACTAGAGTATGCTTATCTACCACCATTACATTTATATATGTCTATGTACATATATACACATATATACAGTACAAAATAAAAACATTTTACCTATATTTCAAATGCCACATCCAGTAGATTTACCTAGTTATTTTTTCGTGTGCACATGTATAAAAGGATATATTTTATAATACAAGTATTGAGGACCCACTCCTGTAACTACAGCCAGAACCTCTATTGCTGCTTCTGTGGGCATTAAGGGAATACATTTTAAAGCTCAGAATGAGTTTTCTAATGGAAATCATTTTACCAAGGAATGAGAGAGGTAAGAATTGAGAGAATTAGAAAAAGACCACATATAAAGGAGAATTTTGGCCAAAGAATCAATACAGGAGAAAAAAATGGCAGAAAAGGAAAGATATAATTACATCACTAATAATAATATTTATATAGCACTTTAAGGTTTGCAAAGCACTTTACACATATTATCTCATGTTGTTATTATGTTATTCTCATATTTTTGATGGAGTTCAGATAGAATCAGTCCTGGGCCAAACCTCTATCTTGAAATTATTCTTTTATAATTAATGTTTTATAGATTACGGGTGGATAAAATAACTTTTTGTAGTTGAATAGAAGTATTAGAGTATAAACTCATTCTCTGTAACTCACTGAAAACATCTTCCATACAACTCCAGTAGAACATAGGACAACAGGAATGTTATGCATTTTGTAATTATCAGTCATCATGGGACATGAGGCAGGGGAAGGGAAGGAGAGAAGGGAAGGGAAAGGAAGAAGCATTTATATAGCACCTACTATGTGCCAGACACTATACTAAGCACTTTACAAATATTGTCTCATTTGATCATTATATTTAATGTTGCTGTTGCCACTGTTGTTATTTCTCGTTATTATTGCCATGTTACAGTACTGCAGTTATATTGCAAGTTAAAAAGGGTTTTTGTGTGGGTGCTTACTTGGGAACCTAACCATTTATTGTATTGTTTCAATGAGAAAATGTTTTCAGACTTTAAGCAACCAGCCTAACCCTTTACTCATATACTTGAATATCACAGTTTTAAATGTGTATACTTCTATGTCTATTTTTTCTTAGCCTTGGTAGAAGATGATGATTAAAAATAAGATATTTCTCCTGGTTCTTTTTGTGAAATCATAGCCTTCTAATTAAAGATAGTAGCTAAAGATTTAATGTCATTTACTGCTAATAGTGTCAGATTGACTTTGTAACTAATTGTCTTCAGGCAGCACTTATAACTTTGTAATGTAACAGTCTCACATAGCAAATGATGACTAAATGGCTAATAATTTTCATTTTAGAAATCTCTCAGAACTGATGAACTCTGGATGTAGACTGAAGCATACTTTTTTACTTTATTGTTTTATTTTGTGTTTTCTTTTGCAATATGGCTAGTGTGGAAATGTTTTGCATAACATTACATGTACAATCGTTGTAAATTGTTTGCCTTCTTAAGGAGATAGAGAGGCAGGAGAGAGAAAGGGAATTTGGAACTCAAAATATTTTAAAATGTTAAAAAATTTTACATGTAAATGAGAAATATTTAATGAAATAAAATATTTTTTAGAGGAAATCTCTCAGAGACTGTTAGGAAACTGTACTGCAGGGGTATCTTTTAACTAAATAGTCTTGAACTATATATAGCCCCAATACTGATGCCATGCTCAACAGGTGGTTGGTTGGGTAATTGGGCAGAATCTGTCTATCTCTTCTCCCCTCTGTCCTGGTGAACTAGAACAGAACCACTGAGTTCTTCTGTAGATTTTCATGTGTACGTGGTGTATGTATATTTTTGTGTGCTTGCATACACACACACACACACACACACACACACACACACAAATACTGAAAATCTAATTTCTAGAGTGTTCCCTGTCAACAGGGAACCTGGGGACCACGAATGCTTCACTAGTATTAGATACAGACCTGTAGTTACTACTCTTATGATAGATATCAAGGTCTGAGTTTACTTAAGAGTTTGGTTCTGTGGCAAGATCTTCGGCCCTCAGTCTCTCCCCAAACTGACTGAAATTATTCCAAGTACTCAGAAGTATTCCACCCTGTTGAGGGTCCTCTGAATTATAGAGGGTGTCTTGTTGCTTTTGTTGTTCTTCGTCCTTCGTTTTCAAAGAGGACCAGTGATGATGTCATGGTGTGATGTCTTGACTTGCTTGTAAATTGGATTTAAACCTGCCCTGAGACAAACCAGTACCTTGGAGTCTCTGTGGGACACAGGGATTTAGGCCAGGAATAGAAATGTTACTAATTAGCATGGATACTAAATGACATGTATTATTGGTTTGTGTGGTAGTTTTAAAGTTGTTGCCCCATTTGGAGAGCTGACCCATTATATGATAAATCTTATATAAAAATTAAATGACTTTTCTATAATTTAAATATCAGATATATAACAATTGGTATTTTATTAATATTTGAAGAAAAATACTATTAGCTAATAACAAGTTGAAATTTTTTCTGGCCTTAAACATCAAATGAGAATTGTACGATACAGTCACATTTCTGTTCTAGCAATCTCATACGGTGACTGATGGTTTCCTGGGTAGCTGATACTTTGGTCTTAGGTTACACATTTCTCAGAGATTGTTCTCAAAGACTGTTGAGGTAATTAGCTGATACAGTGGATAGATTGCTGGACTTGGAACCAGGAAGACCTGAGTTTGGCTATTACCTCAGATAACTTATTTGATGTTTGACCCTGCTCAAAGCATTCAATGTTTCTCAGCCTCATCTGCAAAGTGAGGAAAACAACATAGTATCTACCTTACAGGGTTGTTGTAAGGACCAAATGAGATAATATATGTAAAGTGCTTTGAAAAACCTAAAGAATCATATAAATGATAACCATTATTGTTAGAAAAATCCACTTTTGGTTTTCTTTTAATAAAATAGTCTCACCCTAACCCTGGTCCCAAAACGGACACAGTGCTCAACAGGTAGTGCTCTGTTGTTGTTAACCTACCTAGCTAATCATTTGAGACCTAATAGACCCATGTTAGTGGTGTCACAGAACTGAAATTTTTATTGTCTGAATATTTTACTTTGTCTATTTGTAGTTTATTCAAAGTAAGTGATCTCAAACTGAATTCGCAGAATCATAAACATGAAATAGATTTTGAGAGTTCATCTTCCAGTACCTCCACCTGTAGGCAAAACTACATTTAAACTATCTTAAAATGAAGAGGACTTTTACTTAAAGGGAAAGCCTACAGAGAAATTTTTCCAGCTTCCCTTAAAGTTCAATTCGTTAATCATTTATTGACTCCATACAAGGAAGTCTGCTAGGTGTGGGGTGACAAAGATAAAAATCTAACAATCCCTACCTTAAGGAGCTAATGTGTTTCAACATATGATACTTATTGCTGTTCTTAAACACCATGAAAATGTTAAATAATGTTTATTGGATCCTTGAAATATGAGTACATATTTAAATATGTTGAATAGAACATGATCCTAATATGCAGTCTTTTCTCATGGGTTCTTCATATATAACTGCATTTCTTGTAGGCACCATTCCTGGACCAATGTTCTTTGGAATTGCAATAGACAGCTCTTGTGTACTATGGGACCATAACGATTGTGGAGTTAGAGGAGCTTGTCGGATTTATGACAATTTCAAAATGGCCTACATGCTGGTAGGAATAAGTAAGTGACCGCATTTTATACATATTGATATATGAAAAAAACCAGCTTAAACTACCGTCATTTATAAACAATCTTACCACAATCAAAGAATTAATTTCTTCAATAAATAAGTATTTTCATAGATTTTGGGAATATATGGAGAACCTTAGTAATTTGTATTTATATTTGAGGAGGTGATTGCATTAAATACACAAATAATATTTCTGATTGTGTTAATGGTGATGTCTTAATGATTTTTTCCCATTTAAGTGATTTTTCAAATTGCTTCTAAGTAATTTTTCACAAGGAGATTTGCAAGTTATCTTAAATTAGCTCTGGTTGAGTGATTATAATTAGATCCCTGTTTCAGCTGGATTGTTTAGCATTTTACACTTGCCTTTTTTAATTTCTGCAATTACTTTGAAAGTCATCTGATTTTGAGAAAATATGTTTTGCTATTAAAGAATGTCAAGATCTTAAGTGTGACTATGTTTGACTTTTTTTCTTTATTATAAGGGAAGGCCTAGGAGAGTGGATAAAAAATGTATAAAGAAATGATTTTGATATTAAAAACAAAAATGCATTAAACTTTTTTTTAATTTTTTTTTGGAGGGGGGAAGTCAGGGCAATTGGGGTTAAGTGACTTGCCCAAGGTCATACAGCTAGTAAATGTGTCAAGTGTCTGAGGCCGCATTTGAATTCAGGTCCTCCGGACTCCAGGGCCCGTGCTCTACTCACTGCGCCACCTAGCTGCCCCAATGCATTAAGCTTTTAAAAAAATAGATGGTAAGTGATTTAGAAGTCACCGTGTCTTCTGAAACAAAATGTTTTACGATAGGCATATATTCTTAGATTATAAGTTAATGAGGTCTAAAGTTCATAGAAACACTAATCTAAAAGTAATAAATACCTGTTTGATGAAGAAAGTAAGTACCTCTCTTATCCTGAATACAGCCAAAAAAACATAGTAAGCAAAAAAAAAAATTGTTTTCTAAGCAACCAAAACAGGTGTTGGTCCATTTACAAAAATTTACGTATTTTATTTAGATAATATGCTCTTGTTCTATCATCTAAATTCTATTTACTTGTATTAGAAGCAAAATTCTAATAAACTTGCTCATTTTTAAAATTTACTTTACAGGATATTAGAAGCAGCAAATGAGTATTTCTTAATCACCATAGTTTAATCACTTTGCTAAGCGAAGTAAGATAACAACTTGCTCTCAAGTTGTTTACATTATGATGCGAGAAACTATATATATAATATATATACATACGGGTATGTGTGTATATTATATCTATCTATCTATCTATCTATCTATATCAGAACATCAGAGATAAATATAGAGTAGAGGGAAGGTGACCTTGAAGAGGATAGTGCTAGTGTCTGGGAGAACCCGGAAAAGCCCCCTCGAGGAGGTAAAACTTGAATAAGTCTTAAAAGAAGCCAGAGATTCTAAGAACCAGAGTTTGGGAGAAAGACCATTTTAGACTTAGGGAATAGCCCAACAGGATGGAGTACTGCATGCCAGGGACAGTGAATAGTGCAGTATGGGTGGATCCCAGGATCTGGGAAGAGGAGGAGAAGAATACTGAAATGGACCAGGTTGTAAAGAGTTTAAAATGCCAAACAAATGATTTTATGCTGGGTCCTGGAGGTAATAGGGAACCACTGGAATTTGTTGAGCTGGGCTTAAAGGAAAACACTTTGGGAGGTTTGTGGAGGATGGATTGGGGTGGGGACACTTGAGGAAGTAGGACCAATTAAAAAACTATTACAGGGGCAGCTAGGTGGTACAGTGGACAAAGCACTGGCCCTGGAATCAGGAGGACCTGAGTTCAAATCCAGCTTCAGACACTTGAAACTAGCTGCGTGAGCATGGGCAAGTCACTTAACCCTGGTTGTTGAGAGGGAGGGAGGAAAGGAGGGAGAGAGAGAGAGACAGAAAGCTATTATAGTAGTCACTCACCCCATTTTATGAATCAGTTGTGATATCTTGTTGTTTCTCCCTTCACAATATCCCTCAAATCTGCTTTTCTCCTTCTCTGAACATGTGTTCAGTTCTGAGTGCCACATTTCAATACAAGTTGTATTGTCCAGAAAAGGGTGATCAGAATGAAGAAAAAACTAAAAACCATGCTATATAAAGATCTGCTGAAAGTACTAGGAATATGATGTCTAGAAAAGAGAAAACTTAGAAGAAGCAAGATAACTGTCTTCAGATATTTAGGGAATATCATGAAGAAAAAGGAATTAGACTTGTTCTGTTTGGCCTCAGAGGACAAAACTGGAACCTTGGGTGGAGGTGGATTTAGGCTTGATATCTGGAAAAACTTCCTAACAATTAGATCTGTCTGCAAATAGAGTTAACTAAGGAGGAAGTGATTTTCCACATGCTGGAGTACTTCAAGAGGAAACTTGATGACCACTTCTTGTATATGAGGTACATGATTATAAAGGCAATTCTTGTTCAGGTAATAATTGGACTAGATGACTTCTGAGGTCCCTTACAAGTCTGAGCTGCTGTTAATACTATCACTTTGATTCCTACCACATTAGTGAGCATACCCTTAAGCATACTGACTGCAAGAGGAATCAGCTTATGTGGACTTTGTTGGTCAGAATCTACTAAATCACATGTAGAATCTACTCAGGATCAAGCCCAACCCTTATAGCTATTAAAGCCATTAACAGCAATCAGGGGTCATAGGTCTCTAGAATTGTGTCTAAGATCTCAGATTACAATTAGGACTCATTAAGAGGCAATGCCCCATGTGCTACTTAGTGGCTTATCCTCTCTGTGGTTCTAAGGATCCAATGGCTAAACTGACACAATCCCCTCATTACATGTAGGTCCTGGAGTTCAACTTTCAGGTTTGGACATTACTATATATGAGCCCTCTAAGCTGTCTGTACCTCCCTCTGAAGGAAACTGGCTTCAGTATGCTGTGGAAGTACAATATCATAATTTTTAGGATGTGTGCAGTTCCATAGGAGCTAATTGTCTCACCATTACATCATTACTGTTACGGTGTGATTGTAGTTAGAGTTGAGTCTTAGATGCCAATGGACAGTATATACTTTCAGAGCTAAATATGGAAGTTACCTAAGATTTCTTTACATACAAATTCATGCCAGTTTTATCTAGCACTCTGTTCATCTCCATGGGCATGGCACCTAGTACTTTTCTTTGAGATGAAAATCAGAGAACTGTATTATAGGCCCCTCAGTATCGTCAACAACAACAAACAGGCATTTATTAAGTGCCAGGTGCTGTGCTAAATGCTTAGGATAAAACAAAAGGCAAAGACAGCTCTTGTGTCCATGGAGCTTACAATATAATAGGGAGACAAAATACAAACAGCTATATACAAATTATGCATGTATATGTATACACACACACGCGTGCACACACACACACACACACACACACACACACACACATACACACAGGATAAACTGGAAATAAACTCAGAGCAAGGCACTAGCATTGACAGGGACCAGAAAAGGATTCTTGCTTGCAATAGGTGGCATTTTAGCTGAGACTTGAAGGAAGCCAGGGAAGTGAAGAGAAAGAAATGAGGAAGGAGAGAATTCTGGGGGTGGAGGATAGCCAGGGAAAATGCATAGACTTGAGAGATGGAGTAAGGAGTAGCAAGATATAGGAAAAAGTGCAGATTTGGGAGATGGAATAAGGAATAGCAAAGTATCCCTTCTCTCCCTGCCTTTTTAAAAATATTTTCCCCAATTACAGATAAAACAATTTTTATACTTTTTAAATATTTTGAGTTCCAAATTCTATCCTTCCCTCTCATTTCCATATTAGTAATTTTGTACAAGAAGACTTGAGGAAAGAAGGAAGGGAGGAAGGAAGGAAGGAAGGAAGGAAGGAAGGAAGGAAGGAAGGAAGGAAGGAAGAAAGAAAGGAAGGAAGGAAAAGAAAAATACTATGCTTCAGACCCTATTCAGACAGTATCAGTTATTTCTCTGGAGGTGGAAAGAATGCTTCATCATGAGTCCTTTAGGGTTGTCTTGGATCATTGTATTGCTGATATTAGCTAAGTCATTTATAATTCTTCATTGTACAATATTGCCATTACTGTGTACAACGTTCTCCTGGTTCTGCTCACTTCCACTTTGTATCAGTTCATATAAGTCTTCCTAGGTTTTTCTGAAATCATCCTGCTCATCATTTCTTATAGCATAATAATATTCCACCACAATCGTATACCGCTGCTTAGGCACCACAAAAAGAGCTGCTATAAATATATAATATGATGATATATTATAACAAATTATATATACATATAATATGATGCATTTTTATTTAAAATTTTGAGTTCTAAATTCTATCTTTCCCTCCCTCCCCTCTTCTCTTCCTGAGAAGGTAAGCAAATAGGTTACACATGTGCAATTATGTAAAACATTTCCATATCAGTCATTTTGTACAAGAAGAGTCAAAAGAAAAAAAAGAAAGTGAAAATAGCATGCTTCAGTCTCCATTCAAATAATATTAGTTCTTTGTCTGGAAGCAGATAGCATGCTTCATAGTCCTTTGGGATTGTCTTGGATTATTGTATTGCTGCAAATAGTTAAGTCATTCATATTTCTTCATCAAACAATATTGCTGTTACTGTGTACAACATTCTCCTGGTTCTGTTCACTTTACTATGCATCAGTTCATGTAAGTCTTTACAAGTTTTTCTGAAATCATCCTGCTTGTCATTTCTTATAGCATAATAATATTCCATTAGAACCATATACCACAGCTTGTTTAGCCATTCCCGAATTGATGGGTATCTCTTAGACTTCCAGTTCTTAGCCACCACGAAAAGAGCTGCTATAACTGTTTTTGTACAAATAGGTCCTTTTCCATTTTTTTGGATGTCTTTGGGATACAGATTTAGCAGTAGTGCTGGATCAAAGGATATCTACAGTTTTATAGCCCTTTGGGCATAGTTCCAAATGACTCTCCAGAATGGTTGGATCACTTCAAATTCCACCAACAGTGCATTAGTGTCCCAGTTTTCCCACATCCCCTCCAACATAACTATGGATAGCTTTGATTTCTTTGTCTGAAAACTGCCTGTTCATATCCTTTGACCATTTATCAGTTGCCATTCCTGCTTTTTTGATTCCTCACCGCTGGAAGAACTACATTTGGTCACCTGCATATAATATAAAACTGGACTCCGTAGGATATAATCTTCAGACTAGGGACAGGACCTACAGGTAAGAGAAGATAGTAAATGAAAGAGGCTGTGTCACAGAACAGCTAACTTAAGAATTTCATGTATTTGGTATGTAGCAAATACATATACAAGAGTGTTGGACTGCCAAAGGAAATAAGAAAAAGGTCCTGAAATATTTAAGAGCGTTTCTGTAGGCCTAGCTCCATTATAACCATATAAGAAATTAGAATACCTCATTTTGACAAGTCCATGAAGACAGGTGGATTAGAAGGCATATTCATCAGAGCAGGGTTTGGTGAATAGTCCTGCAATTTGATAGGCTGGTTGGCCACATTGGATTTGCTCTGGTTAGGCCTTTAGTGTTGGTAACATCCTGATAGAATCAATTCAGGTTAGATTTTGTCATTGATTCTTCAGGCTCAGGAACTCTATTTCATTAGTTTAACCAGAGTTGACAAGAAATTTGTAAATTAAAAGACCAACATAATCATATACGATGGTAATGTATTCCTTTCTAATAACTAGAATACTCATACTGCTCTGTTTGTTGGCTTCTGTATTTTTGTATATCAAATTTGTTCTACTGATCAACTTTTTATTTTTAATTAATACCAAATAGTTTTGATGATTACCGTTTTGTGGTGTATATACTATCTAGTCGTGATAGGTTCCCTTCCTTTCCATTTTTTTGGATGCCTAACACATAGCAGGTGCATAATAAATGTTTATTGATTGATTAGTTTCATTATTTCCCTCGAGATTCTTGACACTTTGTTTCTCTATGATGAATTTTGTTATTTTTTCCCACTTCTGTAAAGTAAATTATTTGTTATTTGGTATAGCAATGAATAGGTCAATTAATTTAGACAGTATTGTCATTTTTATTATATTGGCACAGCCTGATCCTAAGCAGTTCATATCTCTCAAATTATTTAGGTCTGTCTCTTTTCCTGTAAAGAATGTTTTATACTTTTGTTTATATACTTCTAGTGTATATCTTGATAAATCTCCCAAATGTTTTATGCATTCTGTAATTATTTTTAATGGAATTTCTCCTTCTAGCTCTTCCTGCTGGTTATTGTTGGTAATATATTTAAAAAAAACACTGAAGATTTATATGGATTTATTTTATACCTTGTTAATTTGCTAAAGTTTTTAATTGTGTTAATTAGTCTCTTAGTTACCTCTCTGGCTTTCTTAAGTAGACTATAATATTGTCTTCAAAAAGTAATGATTTTGTTTCTTATTTGCCTATGCTTTTCCCCACAATTTCTTTTATTTATGTTATTGTTAAAGCTAACATTCTAGAACTACATTAAAAGAGAGTATGATAGAAGATATCCTTGCTTTACTCCTAACCTTATTGGAAAGGTCTCTAGAATTTCTGCATTATATATAATGCTAACTCTTGGTTTTAGATAGACATGAAATAGCATAAAAAGGGAAAATCCATTATTTCCTTGCTTTTTAATATGTTTAATACAAAAGGCTTGGGATTTTTTGTCATAAGCTTTTTTGCATCCATTAACATAACAATGTGACTTTTTTATTAATATGATCTGTTAAGTTTGAAATTTTCCTAATATTTAATGAACTCTATTTGTATTCATGATATAAATCCAAGATGGCCATTGTACAGAGTAATTTTTAAGTATTGCTATAGTCTCTTTGTTAATGTTTTATTTAATATTTTATATTGATATTCATTAGGAATATTCATGTATAGTTTTCTTTCTCTGCTCTGCCTCAGCATAGTTTTGATAATAAGACAGTATTTGTATCATAGAAGGAATTTGATAAGATCCATTTCTTTTCATATTTTTGCAGTTTTTTTTCTTGTATTGGAATTAATTGTTCTTTGAATGTCTGATCCAATTCACTTATAATTCCATCTGATTATTTTCTTCCCTGCCTTCTCATTCATTCATTTATTCAGTCTTAGACATTTTCCTTCCTCCCTCCCATTCCTCTATTTATGCAGAAGAAAGAGGTGTTGAAAGAGTAGTTTGGTTTATAATCTATAATTGGAGCAGTCAGCTCCTCTTCCCCCCTGTCTTCCTTGTGTTCAGATCTTGATCAGTTTTTCTTAACATTTCTTTTTTTCCCTTTTAATCCTCCCTTACAGTGAACTCTCTGAAGATGAATTGTTTTTGCTTATAATCATTCCCTCTCTTCTTCTCCCCTCTCATACTTGTCCTTCTCTACCTCCCTGACCTTTCCTGTTTCCTGGTTGAGTTTAACGTACCACTGCACCAAACTCTTTATATGCACATGATGTGTTTGTTCAACTCTCTGTCACCCAGTTTGTTAGAGTAAATTAGTGTTACTAATTCCTCCACACTTTTCTCCACATTTATATACTCTTCTCACACTTTCCAGTTATGAGTGGTAAGTCCCACCCACTTCTACTATATTTCTTTCCTAGTTTTTCTTTCCCCCTTAAGACCATAAACATCTCCTATAGGCTTTCTGTTTGTCTTATTTAGTATTCCACTGTGACCCTTAAAGACATTAAGTAGCGATTGTTTCTTCTCTCCTGTTGTAATGTAAGCAATTAGTCATCATCCAAAAACAAAAACGAACCAAAAAAGCATCTACCTGTCTGAGTTTCACTTGTCTCTTGTGTTTGCATTTCAAAGTTGTGGTTGTTGTTCTTGTTTTGTTCATCTCTAGCCTTCTCCTGTGCTGTACTCAACATTTCTCTAGTCCATTCATTTAATCCCTGTCTGCCTCAGTTTCCTCAACTGTAAAATGAAGATCATAATAGTACCTAACTCATAGGGTTGTTGTGAGGATCAAATGAAATAATATCTGGAAAGGACAGTGTTTGGCAAGTAGTAGATGGTTAATAAATGCTTATTCCCTTCTTCTTCTCTATCTCCTCATTAAAGGTCTATTTTTTCCCCTGTAAGATTATACTCATTGTTGCAGGACAAATTATTCTTGGTTGTAAGCTTTTATCCTTTTCCTTTTAGAATATTGTATTTGAACATTTTCTGTCCTTTATAGCTTTATAAAGTACTATTCATTTCTTACCAGGCTACAATTTGAACTGGCTCCATCATGCCCCAGAAAACCATCATCCTAGAAGATCACTTCCGCCCCCCCACCCCCAGTTCACTCCTCCCAAGTACCCTCAGGGCCTGTAGCCTCGCCTCATGTCCCACAGTTAAAAGGCTCCTCCTTGAACCTCCATTTAAGAAGGATATCCAGACCAGCCATTTCTTCATTTCTCACCAGACTGCAATCCAGACTCTTCCATCATGTCCCTGTTTAGTACCCTCCTTTCTCTCACTCACCTTTTCAGCCTCCTTTTATTGTGCTGCCTTCCCTCATTAGAATATGATCTCCTTTAGGGCAGAGACTGCCTTTCTTTCTTCTTTTTATTTGTATTCCCAGCATGTAGAACAGAACCTGCCACATAGTAAGTCCTAATTGGTTGATTTATGTAATCTTGATTATGGTCACCTAGTACTATAGACTTTTTTTTAACCTATATTTTGGCTTTGATACTCCTTGGATTATTTTTTTCAGAATGTGACCAGTGAATTTTATTTTCACTTTTCCCCCAGGTTCTAATAGGTTTTAATAGGTAATTTTTCATTTATAATTCCATGAAATATGCCATCCAAGTTTTTTGTTTGGTCTTGGTTTTCAGAAAGTCAGATGATTCTCAAGTTGACTTTCCTTGACCTATTTTCTAGGCCAGTGTACGTATGAGAGTGCATGTGTGTGTGTGTGTGTGTGTGTGTGTGTGTGTGTGTGTGAATGTGTAAATGTCAGGGAAGAAACAAAGCAAGGGTGGCTTCACTTGAGCACTGGAGAAGCAAAAAACCTTCCTGCCCATCTGTATTAGCAAGGCAGTAATCACAATATGGATGATAATTTTCAGTATGCCTATGTGGTTCTGTATCACAAAATATAAGAGACCCTCCACATAGAAGGTAGAAGTATACCATTTATTCGGACACCAGAGAACCAGATCCCAAAACCAATAAGCCCAATCCAGCATAGCAAAAAATTCAATACACAATATCACAGCAGAGAACCACTCCATCCCGTAAGCTTTCTGCCCCCCAGGTAGGGCCTTGCCACCAACACGCACACTCAAAGCACAACCACCATGTCTGCTCTCTTCCCCAGCTCTAACTGCTCTCTCTGCATTTCCTGTGACATACTTTCCTTTTCCTCTCAGCAGGCTCCTCCTATCACATGTAACTTAGGCTTCCTGTAACATAAGCAGGTCACATGGCCTATCAATGGGTGGGAAAGATTTTCAAATCTAAGTTGTTATTACACCATCCCAGAGTAGTGGCAGATTTGCTTTTGCTCCCAAACTTAGAAATGTTCTTGGTGTTAATGAAAAAGATAGAATATGTATGTGTACCTATTCATGTATATTTTCAATTTTTGATTATGTTCTAATATTTCTTATTGTCTGATGAACTCAGTTCTGTGTGCTCTATTCTAACATTCCCAGAGTCTTACTTGGATAAGGTTTTATACATTCTTTTTAAAGATATTTCTCTCTTTCCAGTTATTTCCTCTAGAGTTCTTCTTTCACTTATAATTTCATTTTCCTTATTTGGATCATTTCATCAAGTTACAATTATAGTCCATGTGGTGAAGCAATTTTTTTTTCTCTGAATAGTTGTTGTAAAGTTATTCTCTCCTTATGGGTATGCCTCATGGATATCTTTTGACCGGTAATGTTTCTTCATAATGTTCAGTGACATATTCTCTTTACTCATGTGTCCTGCCTCTATTCCCAGCTGGAAATGTACATGGACAGGCTCTGCCCCTTCCTCAACTTTTAGGTGTCATAGTATTGCCCTGTTTGCTCTGACCTCTATTTTCTGGACTCCTTCATCTGGCTTCTACCTCCACGAGTGTGTTTGCATTCATACCTCTGGCAGGTTTTAGGACTTTTGGATTGTCTTGGGTCAGAATGTTGTAATCTTCAGGCCCTCTACAGCTTCTCAGGTGAAAGTGCTTTGACTTTCCAGTTGCACTAATGCTATATGATCACTTTGGACTTCTCCCCTCAACTCCAGGGTACAGAGTGCTCTAGAGGCTCCAGGGCCCTCTAGAGAACCACAGGTCAAAGTGCTGGGGATTTTGCCCCACTACCTTACACATTTCAGTCAGGATTCTACTGGTTCTTTTCATCATATCTGTGTTGAGAGTACTCTGGGTTTCCAACTTCCTGCCCCTCTTACAGCTTTTTGTGTGAATTCCAAGCTTTCTGATATGCAGATGTATAATGCCATAGGTTTTATTTATGTACCTCTGCATCATCTCTGGTTCTGATACTGGCAGCCTTCCAGTTTGTTTACCTGTTATCACACTAGTTTTCTTAGCAGAACAAATTTTCCAATTTCTATTTTGCCCTGTGGCTCTAGAATATCAGGGCAGTTCTCCTTGATAATTTCCTGAAAGATGGTATCTAGGCTCTTTTTTTGATCATGGCTTTCAGGTAGTCCAATAATTTTTAAATTATCTCTCCTGGATCTATTTTCCAGGTCAGTGGTTTTTCCAAGGAGATATTTCACATTGTCTTCCATTTTTTCATTCCTCTGGTTCTGTTTTATAATCTCCTGATTTCTCATAAAGTCACTAGCTTCCACTTGCTCCAATCTAATTTTTAAAGTAGTATTTTCTTCAGTGGTCTTTTGGACCTCCTTTTCCATTTGGCTAATTCTGCCTTTCAAGGCATTCTTCTCCTCATTGGCTTTTTGGAGCTCTTTTGCCACTTGAGTTAGTCTATTTTTTAAGGTGTTGTTTTCTTCAGTGTATTTTTCAGTATTTTTTTGGGTCTCCTTTAGCAAGTCATTGACTTGTTTTTCATGGTTTTCTCGCATCCTTCTCATTTCTCTTCCCAATTTTTCCTCTACTTCTCTAACTTGCTTTTCCAAATCCTTTTTGAGTTCTTCTATGGCCTGGGGCCAGTTCATGTTTTTCTTGGAGGCTTTGGTTGTAGGCTCTATGACTTTGTTGTCTTCTTTAGGCTGTATGTTTTGGTCTTCTTTGTCACCAAAGAAAGAATCCAAAGTCTAAGACTGAATCTGGGCGCGTTTTCACTACCTGGCCATATTCCCAACCAACTAACTTGACCCTTGAGTTTTTCAGTGGGGTATGACTGCTTGTAGACTAACGAGTTCTATGTTCTACGTTTGGGGGGGAGGTGCCAGCTCTGTCAGAGCCGCACTCCTCCTTCCCCAAGGACCCCCAGTCCAGACTGGGCTTAGATCTTCAGCAGGCTGTTGCACTCCTGCTCTGATCCGCCACTTAATTCCTCCCACCAGGTGGGCCTGGAGCCGGAAGTAACAACAGCTGTAGCTGCCCCACCTCCGCTGCCCCCAGGGCTGGAAGCCAAACCGCGAACTCCTTCCACTCCCGCAGCTTTTCCCACTAACCTTCTCCGCAGTCTTTGGTGTTTGTGGGTTGAGGGGTCTGGTAACTGCCGCAGCTCACATATTCAGGGTGCTAGGGCCCCCTCCGCCCGGCTTCTGGTCTGGATCGTCCACGCCGCTCAGGCTGGGCTCTGCTCCACTCGGTTCCCAGCTCCCAGCTCCCAGCTCCGTGTGGAATAGACCTCACCCAGAGACCATCCAGGCTGTCCTGGGCTGGAGCCCTGCTTCCCTCTGCTGTTCTGTGGGTTCTGCCGTTCTAGAATTGGTTCAGAGCCATTTTTATAGGTTTTTGGAGGGACTCGGGTACAGAGCTCACTCTAGTCCGTGCTTACCAGCCGCCATCTTGGCTCCGCCAGTCAGAACAAATTTTCCAATGCATGCAATCTTCTGGATATCTTTTTGTGGAAACCTTGGCTTGATAAATGTCCTTATTGTACTTCCTCTTTGAATCTCGTGATTACTATTTGGTCTGGTGCTTTTTTTAGATATTTGCTGGGGTACACATGAGAGAGCTGAACTCTTTTGTGACCTTTCACTCTTTTAAATCAATTATAACATTATGCCAACATGCTCATTTTTATGAAACAAAACTCTGCTAAAGTAGAAAACAAGATCTTGACAATCAAGATTGCATTTGAGATCTAGCAGAAGTACCTGAAGGAGGCCAGATAATCTGATTATGGTCTGAACTAACCATTGTAACCCAGAGTAGTACTTGCGGAAGTTTTAGGTTTATAGAACATCAGGTACCACTAGATTCTCTATTTCACATATTGTTATTTCAAGCAATTGATAAAATCACCCAACACAATGATGAACAAACAATGTCATCAAATGAAGGAAACCTCAAATTCCTAACAAAATTTGAATGATAAAGTCTTCAGGGTCCCTAAAAAGTAATGGAAGAATGTCAAGAGACTCTGCAGTGGTATTCTCCAAAGAGAAATACAACTATCAAAAGAAGAAAGTAGGATAAAAATTACTTAAGAAATCATAATTCTCAACCAATAAATTAAAAAAACACCTTAGGACACATAACAGAGTTTCTCTAAAATAGTGGAGGCATTGTAAAAGACCTTGAACATACATGAATGGAAGAAAATGTATCAGAACTTCCATTCAAATAAGAAAATAAAGATAACTTTGAAGATGAATAAGATAAATTAAATGATAATAAATGAAAGAACATATGAAATCGACACAAGCCAAAGTGGCTATGGATGCACAGGATGCGCAGAGATAATATTATATCTAGAAAAATAAAATTCATTTAAAATTATACTATAGCGAAGACACACACAGGAACTATATGGACACAATTACAAAACACTCTTTACACAAATAAAGACAGATCAAAACAATTATAGAAATGTTCATTGCTGATGAGTAAGCTGAGCCAATATAATAAAAATGACAATTCTACCTAAATTAATATCTTATTCATTGCCATTCTGTTCAGACTACTAAAGAATTATTTTATAGAACTAGAAAAAAACTAACAAAAATTCACCTGGAAGAACAAAAGGTCAAGACTGGCAAATATAGGGGTGGAGCCAAGATGGCAGCTGGAAAGCAGGGACTTGTCTAGGGCTTTCCCCCAGGACCCTCCAAACACTGATAAAAAATGGCTCTGAAAAAATTTTAGAACTGCAGAACCCACAGAATAGTGGAGAGAAGCAGGCCTCCAACCCAGGACAGCCTAGATGGTTGCTGGGTAAGGTGTCTTGCACAGAGCTGGGAGCGGAGCAGAGCAGAGACCAGCGTGGGCTACACCCAGACCAGCCAGACTGGGAGCAAGGTGGAACACACCCTAGCACCCTAAATCAGTGAGCTGTAACAGTTACCAGACTTCTCAACTCACAAACAGCAAAGACAACAGAGAAGGTTAGTGGGAAAAACTTCTGGGGACAAAGTGAAAGGAGTTCGTGGTTCAGCCACCACCCCGGGGGCAGCAGAGGAGGTGTGGCTACAACTGCAGTGACTTCTGGCCCCCAGGCCCACCTGGTGGAAGGAATTAAGTGGCAGATCAGAGCAGGAGTGCAGAGTCTGCTTAAGATCTGAGTCAGATCCAGGTTGGCGGTTCTTGGCGGGGGGGGAGCACTGGTGTGGCAGAGCTTGCTGTGTAGAAATAGCTCTGAAAACAACAGCACAGACCCTCGAGCTTGGGACAAAGTACTCTCTACAAGCAGTCACACCCCGACGAAAAACTCAAGGGTCAAGTAGTTGGCTGGAAACATGATTCAGACTCAGACTTTGGAATCTTTCTTTGTTGACAAAGAAGACCAAAACATACAGCCAGAAGAAGGCAACAAAGTCAAAGAGCCTACATCAAAAGCCTCGAAGAAAAACATGAACTGGTCTCAGGCCATGGAAGAGCTCAAAAAGGATTTGGAAAAGCAAGTAAGAGAAGTAGAGGAAAATGGGAAAGAGAAATGAGAGTGATACGGGAAAACCATGAAAAACAAGTCAATGACTTGCTAAAGGAGATCCCAAAAAATACTGAAGAAAATAATACCTTAAAAATAGACTAACTCAAATGGCAAAAGAGCTGCAAAAAGCCAATGAGGAGAAGAATGCCTTGAAAGGCAGAATTAGCCAAATGGAAAAGGAGGTCCAAAAGACCACTGAAGAAAATACTACCTTAAAAATTAGATTGGAGCAAATGGAAGCTAGTGACTTTATGAGAAATCAGGAGATTATAAAACAGAACCAAAGGAATGAAAAAAATGGAAGACAATGCGAAATATCTCATTGGAAAAACCACTGACCTGGAAAATAGATCCAGGAGAGAGAATTTAAAAATTATTGGACTACCTGAAAGCCATGATCAAAAAAAGAGCCTAGATATCATCTTTCAAGAAATTATGAAGGAGAACTGCCCTGATATTCTAGAGCCAGAGGGTAAAATGGAAAATGAAAGAATCCACCGATTGCCTCCTGAAAAAGATCTCAAAAAGAAAAGTCCTAGGAATATTGTTGCCAAATTCCAGATCTCCCAGATCAAGGAGAAAATACTGCAAGCAGCCAGAAAGAAACAATTTGAGATATTGCAGAAACACAATCAGGATAACACAAAGTCTAGCAGCTTCTACATTAAGGGATCCAAGGGCTTGGAATATGATATTCCAGAGGTCAATGGAGCTAGGATTAAAACCAAGAATCACCTACCCAGCAAAACTGAGTATCATGCTCCAAGGCAAAATATGGACTTTCAACAAAATAGAGGACTTTCAAGCTTTCTCAGTGAAAAGACCAGAGCTGAATAGAAAATTTGACTTTCAAACACAAGAATCAAGAGAAGCATGAAAAGGTAAACAAGAAAGAGAAAACATAAGGGACTTACTAAAGCTGAACTGTTTTGTTTACATTCCTAGATGGAAAGATGATGTGTATAATTCATGAGACCTCAGTATTAGGGTAGCTGAAGGGAATATATATACATACATACATATATATATATATATATATATATATATACACATATATATTATATATAGACAGAGGGCACAGGGTGAGTTGAATATGAAGGGATTAAATCTAAAACAATAAAATCTAAGGGATGAGAGAGGAATATATTGAGAGAGGGAGAAAGGAAAAGATAGAATGGGGTATATTATCTCACATAAAAGTGGCAAGAAAAAAGCAGTTCATTGGAAGGGAAGAGGGGGCAGGTGAGGGGGAATAAGTGAATCTTGGTCTCATCGAATATGACCTGAGGAGGGAATAACGTACACACTCAGTTGTGTATCTTACCCCACAGGAAAGAAGGAGGAAGGAGATAAAAAAGGAGGATGATAGAAGGGGGGAAGATAGGGGGAGTAGGTAATCAAAAGCAAACACTTTTGAAAAGGGTCATCGTCAAGGGAGAAAACTGAATAAAGGGGGATAGGATAGGAAGGAGGGAAATATAGTTAGTCTTTCACAACATGAGTATTGTGGAAGGGTTTTACATAATGATACACATGTGGCCTATGTTGAATTGCTTGCCTTCTTAGGGAGTGTAGGTGGGGAGGGAAGAGGGGAGAGAATTTGGAACTCAAAGTTTTAAAAGCAGATGTTCAAAAAAAAAGTTTTTGAATGCAACTAGGAAATAAGATATACAGGCAAATGGGGGCATAGAAAACTATCTTGCCCTACAAGAAAGTAAGGGGAAAGAGGATGGGGGGAGTGGGGTGACAGAAGGGAGGGCTGACTGGGGAATGGGGCAATCAGAATATATGCCATCTTGGAATGGGGGGAGGGTAAAAATGGGGAGGAAATTTGTAATTCAAACTCTTGTGAAAATCAATGCTGAAAACTAAAAATATTAAATAAATAAATAATTTTTAAAAAGTCTGGCAAATATAACAGAAAAGGAAAATGATAAACACCAGAGAGGATGTGGAAAAAATAGGTATAGTGATGTACTGTTGGTAGAATTGTGAACTGATCCAGCATGCTAGAGAATAATTTGGAAGCATACCCAAATGGCTGTAAAACTATGTATACCCTTTGATCCAACAATACCACCATTTTCCTAAAACAATTTAAAAAAAAAAGGAAAAGAACTTATATGTTATAAAATATTTATAGCAGCTCTTTTCATGGTGGCAAAGAACTGAAAATTAAGAGGATGCCCATCAGGTAATGACTGAAGAAGTTGTGGTATAAGATTGTGATGGAAAACTATTGTGCTGTAAGAAATGACAAGGGGAATGGTTCCAGAAAAACCCAGGAAAACGCATATCAACTGGTGCAATGTGAAGTGAGCCAAACCAAGAAAACGCTATACACAGTAATAGTAATATTGTAAAGATAATTAACTGTGAAGAATTTAGTAACTCAGATCAATACAATGATCCACAACAGTTCCAAAGTATTTAGGATTTAAAATGCTATTTACCTTCCAAAGAAAGAACTGATAAACTCACTGCAGATTTAAGAATTTTTTTACATTATTTTTCTTGGTGTTTTTGGTGGGGGGAGGGGAGGCAACCTGGCTAATATGTGCAGTGCAAAATGCACATGCCATCATGCCACTCAAGCCAGAAATACCTAGGCTCAGATTTGAGACTATTGTATGTTATGAATTGCAGCATATTTACTGTACATACAAAATCGTTCAATGAATTTTGGCTTGGGATTAGAACAGAATTTCCAACAATTTCTGAAAGGGCCCTAAACATACTTCTGCCATTTTATACTGTGCATTTGTGTGAAGCCACATTCTCAGCACTGATGATTATAAAATCGAAATGTCAATCAACTCTGAAAAACTCTGAAGATGCTCTATGTCCTGCAGTATCAAATATTCCACCAAGATTAAATTCTTTATGTGAAAATAAACAAACACACCCATCTCATTGGTATGCAAGCTTGCTTTCATCTTTAATAAATAGTAAAATTATATGTATGCCAAAGGATTGTTTTTAAAATAAATTTCTTTACTATTTATTATCAGGCAATGTTTGATTTATACACCTATGTTAAATACCTCCATACCCAGGTCACATAAAAGTTTCTCAGGCAAAAAGGGGTTTTGAGTGGAAAAAGTTTAAGAAGCTCTGACATAAAGAACTCCAGCAACCAAAAGAGAAAGCATGCTGAATAGCACTTGAATGAACATCACTGGAAAGAGGAAGTCTTGTGGTTGTATACTCCCTGATATTTCACCTGAACAGAAAGAGAGATTGTGTGAGAATTCCCGCATAGACAAATGATAGGGACTTTCCCCTTACAGGCACAGGATGGGGCATTTTCTCTTGAAAAAGCAGAAAAACTAATCGATTTTTCCCTTCCATTAATAATAATCTCATCTTTTAGAAGAAGCTTCTTTTCTGGTCCTGATTCTGACCAAGATGGAACCAGTTGATGAAGGAGAAATCTCTTGAGCATTGGGAAGAAGTAACCCATCCCCTTAGGTATAGTGATTAGGAAAGAGAAAGAAGCTGGGCATGGTCTGACATTCACCTTAGATTTGGGGAAAACATTTTTCAAAATATTCAAACAAAAGATGGTAAGATCACATGGCCTAAAGTTATACAGAGGAAAGTTGTCCCCCAAAAAGCATAGGAAGCATTTAGTGGAGACACAAGACAATTCCAATACAAAGGAATGGGACACCAAAGAAACTGGTATGGTTTTGCATGGAACTGACCATTAGATTAGAAATGTATAGAAAATGAAAGCTAAGGCAGACAACATGAGATAGAGAAAGGAGCCAGGCAGGGTTTGTTTTTGGAAGTTTTTTTTTTTTTTTGCTGTGAATAAACCGTTTTAAAATATTTTTCCCACTTAATAGTATTTTTTCCCAGTTACACATAATGGTAGTTTTCAACATTTTTATAAGATTTTGTGTTCCAAATTTTTTTCTCTGTCCCTCCCTTCTCTCCAAGATAACAAGCAATCTGATTTAAGCTATACATGTACAATCATATTAAATATGTTTCCACGTTATTCACGTGAAAGAAGAATCAGAACAAAAGGCAAAAACCATGAGAAAAGAAAAAAATAGAGAAAATAGTATGCTTCTATCTGCATTCAGATTCCATACTTCTTTCTCTGGATGTGGATAGCATTTTCCATCATGAGTCTTTTGGAATTGTCTTGGATCAATGTATTGCTGAGAAGAGCTGAGTCTATCATAGTTGATCATCATGCAATGTTGCTATTACTGTGTACAATGTTGTCCTGTTTCTGCTCACTTCACTGAGCATCAGATATTCATGCAAGTCTTTCCAGGTTTTTCTGAAATCCACCTGCTCATCATTTCTTATAGCATAATAGTATTCCAGTACATTCATATACCACAACTTGTTCAGCTATTCTGCAATTGATGGGCATCCCCTTAATTTCCAATTGTTGGCCACCACCAGAAGAGTTGCTATAAATATTTTTTTATGTGTGGATCCTTTCCCTGTTTTTATGATATCTTTGCCATACAGACCTTGTAGTGGTATTGCTGGATCAAAGGGCATGTAGTTTTAGAGCTTTTGGGCGTAGTTCAAAATTGTTCTCCAGAATAGTTAGAGCAGTTTACAACTCCACCAACAATGCATTAGTGTTCTAATTTTCCCACATTTACTCCAACATTAGTAATTTTCCTTTTTTGTCATATTATTCAATCTGTGAAGTGGTACTTCAGAGTTGTTTTAATTTACATTTCTCTAATCAATAGTGATTTAGAGCATTTTTTCATATGACTTGATATTTTTAATTTCTTCATCTGAAAACTGCTTGTTCATATTCTTTGACCATTTATCAATTGGGGAGTGATTTCTATTCTTATAAATTTGGCTTTGTTCTCTATATATTTGAGAAATGAGGCCTTTATCAGACATACTGGTTGTGAAAATTGTTTCCCAGATTTCTGATTTCCTTCTAATCTTGGTTGCATTGGCTTTGTGAAAACTTTTTAATTTAGTACAATCAAAATTATCCATTTTGCATTTCATAGTGTTCTCTATCACTTGTTTGGTCATAAATTCTTCCCTTCTCCCTAGATCTGACAGGTAAACTATTCTTTGCTGTTCTAATTTGTTTATGGTAGCACCGTTTGTGTCTAAATCAGGTACCCATCTTGGTATACAGTCTAAGATGTTGGTCTGTGCCTGGTTTCTGCCATACTGTTTTCCAGTTTTCCCAACAGTTTTTGTCATATAGTGAGTTCTTATCCCAGAAGCTTGAGTTTTTGGGTTTATCAAATAGTAGATTGCTGTAGTCATTAACTACTGTGTTTTGTGTACCTAACATATTCCACTGATCCATCACTATTTCCTAGTCTGTACCTAATAGTTTTTATGATTGCTGTTTTATGATATAGTTTTAGATCTGGTGTGACTAATCCACCTTCCCTTCCATTTTTTTTCCGTTAATTTCCTTAATATTCTTGACTTTTTGTTCTTCCAGATAAATTTTATTTTATTTTTTCTAGCTCTATAAAATAATTTCTTGGTAGTTTGATTGCTGTAGCACTGAATAAGTAAACTAATTTAGGTAGAATTGTCATTTTTATCATATTAGCTCAGCCTACCCATGAGCAACTGATATTTTCCAGTTATTTAGATCTGACTTTATTTGCGTGAAAAGTGTTTTGTGATTGTGTTCATACAGCTCCTGGGTTTGTCTTTGCAGGTAGCCTCCCAAATATTTTATATTGTATATTATTTTAAATGGAGACAGGCAGTCTTGGAATAATATTGTCATGAATGTTAAAATTCAGAATGAGCTGAGGCTGGCAGATAATGCAAAATATAACAATAGGACCTGTTATAGCTATGCTAGAAAAAAATCAGGATTATCAAAGAAAGTACTGAACTACTGGGATGAGCAGAATGGTGGTAATAGACAATGATGAAGAAAAAGCAGAACTATTCAAATTTTATTTTCCTCCGTTCATTTCAAGGAGAATGATTTTTGGATCATAAAAGACAGAACAAAAATAGTTAATAAGGCCTTGTAACTCGAGACAAACAAAAGGAGTAAAGAGATTACTAAGATACCTTATAGACTAGTGAACTTGATTTCTCTTCTTGGCAAAAAAATGTTTTGTGAATATGTATAAAGGATTGCAGTAATAACTATGATCACATGGCTTATCTAGAATATGCCATTTAGAGAATTATGCAGAAAAAAACTGAACCTTAAAAAATATGCATACACATACATTTTTATGTATACACACATATAGGACCATAACAATACAAATAAAGGATCTGCTAAAACTAGCAAAACAATTCAAATAAAATAGATAATCTTGATATCAAATTATTAAAGTTAAAGCATGCTTTCTTTCTTTCTGTTAACAATTAGAAAACTACAAAAATTTTAAGTGATGCATAGCACCTTTCATAATCATTCTATAAGGTGGTTTTGCTTGCTGTTAGGGGGGAATATATTTTGGAGTCATTGATAGGAAGTGTTAGTTATGGTAAAATAAAATGTAATAAAAATCTTATAAAAGAAACATCTTATTCAAGGCTTATCCTATTTTCTTTTTTACTAGCCTGGTTCCCTTAACAGCTCTGAGTCAACACTCTAGGACTATAAATTCTAGACAGGTTTCATTATGTATTAGTGGAGGAAGTTCTACATTAGTAAAATCACAAGTTCTTGATATATTGATACAATGATTAGACTAGTAGGTCAGGACAATTCCATAGATTTCAGCAAAGCATTTGACAGAATTTCTCATTCTAACTTTATGAACAAGTTGGAGAGATAAGGCTTAGATGAAAATAAAATTAAATATGTTCAGAACTTGTTAAATGACTAAACTCAAAAGCCAAAATCATTGTAGCCGTTGTCAATTTGGAAGAACTTTTTTTTTATTAATTTACAATAAAGAGCCATCCTTGTATGTATATGGTTTAACATTTTTACCAGTGATTTAGATGAAGGAACAAATGACATGCTTACCAAATCTATAGATGAGACAAAACTGAGAAAGCTAATCACAATAGTGAATGACAAAGTCAAGAACCAAAAAAGACTTATCTATTTAAAATCTAATATAAATAAATCTAAGTCTAATATTGTAAAATTGAATAGAGATAATGTGAAGTACTACCCTCTGGTTCAGCTTCACAACTGCAAGATGGGGTAGGCATGGCCAGACAATGAATCATCTGAAAAAGATCTGGGAGTTTTAGTGGACTACATACTTCATATGAATTAACAGTGGATTATGGCAAGGCAAGGGGTGGAGGGGAGGGAGATAGGAAAATAATGCATTTAAACAAGTATAAGTACCCCCTGCCCCAACTGCCAAACATGAGAGGTCATAGTTTTGATGAACTTTTTTTTCTTTAATGAACTAGACAAACATAAAAAAACTTGATTGTTTCCATTGAAAAATAAGAATGGAAATAGAAGATTTCATATACAACATATTTTTAAACCTTTCTAATAAATTTGATATAGTAGTTCAGCAACTGGCCTTGACTGTATCCCTAATTTCTGCTTTCTTATGTGAATTTTAAAAAATATTTCACTAATACTCTTCTTTTTTTGTCATCACCATCACTGTCCCCCAACTATGCCCCCAAATTTCACCTTCCTCCAAAAAATAAATCCATCCTTTAAACTAAGTATAGCCAAGCAAAACAAATCTAAATATTGTTCATGTCTGAAAATGCATGTTTCATTTTATATCAGGAGATGAGAAGCAAAATATTTCACAGATCCTCAGGAGTCATGGTTATTCATTGTACTGATCAGAGTTTTTAAATTAAGTCTCGTGAAATGACCTTCCTTCCTTGATCCTCTAATTTGTTTATGGCATGACATTTTTACATATATTACATATTTTTACATATTATATATATTACAACTTATGTATATAAGATATTGGTCCCAACCAAATTTCCATTAGACTGTGTTCTAGTTTTTCAGATAAATTTTGTCAGATAATTCTTAACTCAGTAGTTGGGATCTTTGAAAACTGTGCTATGTTTGTTTGTTTCTGGATCTTACGTACCTCCTATTCCACTGATCAGTTTTTCTATTTTTTAAAAAGTACCAGGTAGTTTGAAGTCTGTCAGTGCTAGAACCCCTATCTTCTCACTTCTTTTTCGTTATTTCCACTGAGATTATTGGCCTTAAGTTCCTCAATCTTGTTGAATATTGCTATTTTTTCTTTTTTAATTCAATTTTATTTTGTTTTCAGTTACGGATCTGTCACCTCCCTTCATCCCTCTCCCCACCCATTGAAAAGGCAAGAAATACAATACTCATTACACATAGAAAGTCATGCAAAACATGTTTCTCCAATAGCCATGTCCCCCCACTCTGCAAAAAAAAGGAAGGTAGTTTGATTGATGTGGCACTGAATGTGTAAACTAATTTAGGCAGAATCATCAATTTTATTGTATTTACTTGGCCTGTCCATGAGCAATTTATATTACTCTCTGCTTCTGAATCCTGCTGCTCTGCTGCTCCCAGTTTTGGGCTCTCTTTTTATACAGCCCTAGCCTTCATCTGACTGACTAGAACTCAGTGCACATACCATTGGCTCTGGTCTTAGCAACTCCCCTTGGGGCACTGAGGGATCCACACCTCTCAAAAACTAGAAAACTAGTTTGATAGCTAGCCTGGGGCCTCATACCCAGTTAGTGAAAGGGTGTGGGCCTGTCTCTAATCAGGCCTCCCTTTGTTGGCCCCACCTGAACCCTTTTCAATGGGCAGGAAAGATCTTTCACTTACTGATTGGCTTTACATTTAGTTAAGTTTTATCTCCCCTGTAAGGTTCCTTATTGAATGTAATTTTTATTGCATTATACAAAAATGGCATATTTAATATTTCTGCTTTTCTACATTTGTTTGTAAAGCTTTTATGACCTAAAACATGGTCATTTTTTGGTGAAGGTGTCATGCACAGCTGAGAAATAAGTGTGCTCCTCTCTGTTTACACTCAGTATTCTCCAGAGGTCTATCATACTTAACTTTTCTAAAATTCTGTTCATCTCCTTAACTTCTTTTGTGTTTATTTTATGATTTTATTCATCTACTTCTGAGAGGAACAAATTGAGGTCCCACCACTGTTAATTTTACTATTTACTATTTATTTCCTCCTATGATTCATTTAACTTTTCCTTCAATAATTTGGATACTATATCATTTGGTACTTATATGTTCTGTAATGATACTAATTCACTGTCTATGATGCCTTTTAGGAAAATGTACTTTCTCTGATTATCTCTTTTAATTAGGTCTATTTTTAGCAAAAGCTTTGTCTGAGATCATGATTATTACCCTTGCCTTTTTTTTCAGCTAAAGGATAATATATTCTGATCCAGTGCCTTATTTAATTCTATTTTTATCTTTCTGTATTAAGTGGGTTTCTTAAAAACATGTGGTTGGATTCTAGTTTCTAATCCATTTTGCTATCCTCTTCCATCCATGGGTGGATTCATCCCATTCACAATTCAGTTGATTGTAACTGTGTATTTCCCTTCCACCCTCTCTTACATTTCCATTTTCCCCCCCTCTCTTCAAGAGTCTGTTTTGCTTCTGAACACTGCCTCCCTTAATCTACCTCCCCCACTTTCTCTTAGCCCTTTCCCCTTCTACTTCCTTGTTGGGTAAGATGAGTTTTTGTACCCCATTGTGTATGTGTGTGTATATGTGTGTGTGAGAGTGTATGTGCATTCCCGTATTGATCCAGTTTAGATGACAGTAAGGTTCAAGTGTTGCCTGCTTCCTCCCTCCCCATTTCTTCTTCCATTTTAAAAACAATTCCTTGCACAATCCTTTTATGTGAGATAATTTTCCCATTCTTCTTCCTTTCCCTTCCCCCTTCTCCCAGTATATCTTTTTTCCCCACCTTTCCATTTTTCTTTTGAGAATATCCCATCATAATAGATAGAAACCCATGCTCTCAAAGTAGATTCCTTCTAACTGTCCTAATGATGATAAAGTTCTTGGAATTATATGTTTTATCTTCCCATATGGGAATGTAAACTATTTAAACTAATTGAGTCCTTTATGATTTCTCACTAATGTTTACCTTTTTATTTCTTTTGAGTGTTTGAAAATTTGAAAATCAAATTTTTTTATTCAGTTCTAGTGTTGTCATCAGGAATGCTTCGAAGTCCTCTTTTTCATTAAATATCAATTTTCCCCCTGTAGGATTACACTTGGTTTTCCTGGGTCTGTTATTCTGGGTTTCTATCATATTCCAAGCCCTACACTCCTGGTAGTTGCCAAATCTTGTGTGATCCTGATTGGGGCTCCAAGATATTTTAATTAATTATTTCTGGCTGCATGCAATATTTTCTCTTTGACCTGCAAGCTCTGGATTTTGGCTATAATATTCCTAGAAGTTTTCATTTTGTAATTTGTTTTAGGGCATAGCCAGTGGATTCTTTTTATTTTCACTTTCCTTCTGGCTCTAAAATATCAGCATAGTTTTCCTTCATAATTTCTTTAAATCTGATGTCAAGGCTCTTTTTTTGTTTATATTCAGTCACCACCATGGAAGAGAGACATATTATCAAAATTTCATGTCCTAGGTAACAATATCCTGTATATGTACTACATGCTATCCTATGACATATAGTCATTTTGAACTTTTTAAGGCCTACCTGTGACCCAGGAATTTTGGTGGCTATGGATTCAGGAAAATATATACAGGTATATATAGCTGCTTGTGACAAGAGCCAGAATGGGAACCTGCAAGACCTTGTTCAGTAATTAAGCACTACCCAATAATAGAAACCATGGTTACTGTGATTTCATTACCAAGTTCTCCATTTCTCACTAGTATAATACCATCTTTGTGATCATTACAACACATATAAAAATGATTCACTTTCCTTCATTCCAGGGAACTCCAATACCATATTTCATTGCATAATCATCACAGATTTTATGCCAGTTTTTTTTTTGCAAAAAAGTGGAATATGTGAAGCTTTAAAAAATGTTTTTGTGGCAGCATTACTGAAAAATCATTTATTAGTAAACTGTCTTTGGTGCAAGATTAGGATACATGGAATACTTGTGAATGTATGTTAAAATTAGGAAGATGCAAGTCTTACCGTGTCAGTTTTCAAAAATATACTGACAATGCACGTGTGCTGTGAATTCTAGGCTCTTGGCTCACAATGCACAAGAATATGTCTTGTATATCCATGTGGCACTGGTGAATACATTGCTCCTCACGAAACAGAATTATGCCATGCAACAATTACACAATGAAAGGTTATAAACCAATTTTTGGACTGAAAAAACAGGGTAACCCTATTTTTGTACTGAAAAAGAGTACAATGATTAACCAGGGATGACGATTATGTGGCGAAATACATCAATTGCTATTGCTACCCAATTGTACTACCAACATAGGCTTCCTCATAAGGTTATTTTTGACAAGAGACACTGCCTCCGGTGATGGTACTGGGCTCTGTCCTTGACTTTATCCTGTTATCAGTGGCTGTGATGGATCTATAGGAAAATGCTTTTCAAATTTTTTGATGATTTAAAGCTCAAAAAGGTAATGGATACAATAGATGATAGAATCAGGATCCAAAGATATCTCTGTTCTGAGTTCAGTTTAACAATATCATATTAAATAGAGAAAAATGTAAAGCCTTATACATAGTTGTTTTGTTTAAATCAAATATATAAATAGAGACCAGGGAGTATAGAAGGTATAGCTTAGTAGCAATCCATGTGAAAAAGACAATGTTAATATAGGACAACAGTGGAGCATAACTTTCAATAAACATAATGTAATCTTAGGTTGCATTGATAGTGATACAGTATTTAATTTGATAGGAATAATAATTATACTGTAATCTGTGCAGATCATAGCATCTTTGAAGAATTTTGTTCAGCTCTATACTCCATGTTTCAAAAGAGCCTTTGACAAATTCAAATGAGTTCGTAGGTGGGTGACCAGGTTGAATGAAGCCTAACTTAATTCATGTCAAATGAAGAATGGTTTAAGGATATGAGAATGTTTATGAAAGGGGACTGTCTTCTTCTCTGAGTGTATTTTAATGAGAGTAGAAATAGCCAAAATTATTACTTATGATTATGAAGAACAAGAATAAAATCCAGACTAGGTTGATTTCCATTTTTTTTTACATTATTAGTTGAATACAATGGACATATTGTATTTGAATGTTATTACTTCTTTTGACAAAGGCTCCCATGATATTCTTGTTAGCAAGACCAAAAGAGATAAACAGACTGAGTGATAAATGAGTTCATAGGTGGTTAACCAAATCCAGAAACTGTTAATTAATGAATAGATCATTGTTGGTGAAATATCTAGTGGAGTGCTACAGGTCTTGTTTATTGGCCAAATTCTTTTTTTTAAAAAAATCATTGACTTAGATGATAACATAAGTGGAATTTTTCAGTTGACATGAAACTAGAAGGGCCTGGATGATAAAATGAATGACAGAATTGAGATTTTTTAAAAAATGGAACAATTTACTAAAGGTAACAAGAAAAATATAATAGGAATAAGTTCAATAATATAATAATATTTCAATAAAAAGTTCAAAAATATAATAGGAATAAGTTCAATCTACACAAGTTCAATCACTAAAAATTTATTAAGTGACTATTATGTGCTAAGCCCAGTGCTAAGCATTGGGGATACAAAAAGAAGCAAAAGTTAGTCCCTGTCCTTGAGGAGCTCACAATCTAATGGAGGAAACAGCATGCAAACAAGCCAAATATAGCATAAATAAGAAATCATTAACAGAGGGAAGACACTAGAATTGAGGGGTTGGGAAAGGCTCCTGTATAAAATGGAATTTTAGTTGAGACTTAAAGAAAGCCAGAGAAGTCAGTAGGTACAGTTGAAGAGAGAGAGAGAGAGAGAGAGAGAGAGAGAGAGAGTTCTAGGCATGGGGGACAACCAGAGAAAATGCCTAGAGCCAAGAGATGGAGTTTCTTGTTAGTGGAACTGCCAGAAGCCCAGTGTCAGTGTATCAAAGAATATGTGGTGTAAGAAGACTGGAAATGTAGAAGGAGGCTAGGAAAACAGAGCATTTTGTATTTGTATTTGATCCTAAGGGCAATAGGGAACCACCAGAGTTTATTTATTTGGGTGGGGGGATGGTCAGGAGGCAAGGGAAAAATGTGAGTATTATGTGGTTGGACCTATGCTTTGGGAAAATCATTTTAGTGACTGAATGAAGAATGAATTGAATTAGGGAGAGACTTAAAACAGGCAGATCCACTAGCAGGCTATTGCAGTAGTCCAAGTGTGAGGTGATGAGGTCCTGCACCAGAGTGATGGAGGTGTTATAGGACAGAAAGATGTATTGGAGAAATATTGCAAAAGGGAAATTGACAAGCCTTGGCAACAAATTAGATGTGTGAGAAAAGAGATAGTGAAGAGTTGAGGATGATTCCTTGGTTGTAAGCTGGGGGATCTGGAATCGTGTTGTAATAGGGAAGGTAGGAGTAGAGTGGGATTGGGGGAAAGATAAGTTCTGTCTTGGACATGTTTAGTTTAAGATATCTAGCAGGCATTCAGCTTGAGATGTCTGACAGTTGGAGATGCAAGATTCAAGGTCAGCAAAGAGGTTAGAGCAGAATAGGAAGATTTGAATCATCAGCATAAAGATGATAATGAAATCTATAGGAGCTGATGAGATCATCAAGTGAGGTAATACAGAGGAAGAAGAGGTCCAGGACAGGACCGTGAGGGACAACTAGGATTAGGGGGCTGGATCTGGATGTGGATCCAGCAAAGGAGACAGAGAAGGAGCATTCAGATGGGAGGATAAATAGGATAGGATGGTGTCTCCAAAACCTTGAGAAAAGAGTAGCAAGTAGGAGAGGGTGATCAACAGTGTCAAAGCCTACATAGAAGTCAAGAAGAATGAAGACTGAGAAAAGGCCATTGGATTTGGCAACTAAGAGATCATTGGTAACTTTGGAGAAAGTAGTTTCAGTGGTATTATAAGACCAGAAGAGGAAAGTAGAAGCACAAAAGTGTAGGTCACCAAATTGGAAAAAGAAATATATGCCTACTTCTCCATGTAGGGTCTTGCAGGTAATGAACAATAGTGAATTGTCTTGCTTCGCTTCCTGCCATAGGCTACAAAAAGGAAGATTTGGATTCTAATGTCTTTAACCCTAAAAACCTTAAAAGGGTCACCAGAAAGACAACATCTATAAGTGGAATTCAAATAAAGGATTCTAAAAAAAGTATGGGTAAAGTCCTTCTGATTGCATTCAAAGGAGAAAAAAATTAGCATACAGTTAAAAAAAAGATGCTGAAGCTTTTCACATTGTGCAAGACAGCTGGAGAAAGTCTCATACTGTTCTGATGATACAATGAGTGACAGATGAAGAAAAGGCTTTGATAAATAATCTGCTTCAGGCTCATGTTCCCAAATGCATTTTGCCCAAGTTACTTTTATCATTGAAAATAAATTTTATCCTTATGAAAATTCAAAATACGAGGACAGATATACTTCTTTAGAGTCTCAAGGGATTTTTATAGAAACTGGGGAAGAAAAGGAAGATTTGCCTGCTGCAATATCTAAATGTAATTCTATAAGTGACCAAAAAAGTTCATGGTGATGCTATTTGTATTAGAATTGATTCTTAAGGGAATCAATTCTGCATTGATATTGAGAAAAATATAAGCTAGATATTCTTTATTATTTGTATGAGACATTGGTTATTACATAGGGAGTTATTTAAAAAGCAGATTGAAAAAATAAATCATCAAGGATTTTAGAGTTTCTACTCTGCATAGTGACATGGATTAAGAGTGAGACATTATCATGAGGGAATTCAGAGAAAGGTCAGTCTGGTTTCTGATCACTACAGACTTGTTGGCTAGTGGAATTGATATGTGTCAAGTATCTTTGGTTATAAGCTGTGATCTATCATGAAAACTATATTCACAGAATTCACTGAAGTATTCATTTTGGGAAGAAAGTTGTGACTATAAACTTTATAACTGAATAATAATAATTATTATTATTTAATCTCTGAGTTGGTTTTCAATGCTGTTGCTAAATAGATGATTCACAACATTCATTATAATTCTTTGGGAATAAAAAATCTTGTCTCAATGCTCATAATGAATCAGAAATACAGATTTTAAATAGTAAAATGACTTTAGTCATGAGCTCCTTTTGGGGAAAAAGTTTTTGGTGCTTTTCCCCTTAGAGTTAGACTGTGAGGGTTGTGTGTAAAAGATATAGGGTCAGAAAAATAGCAGAAATTTATTTTCCGTGGAAGTGGTTATATTAGACATTCTCTATCATTTAATGATGTACTTGTTGAATAAAGATATATGTTACATGAAATGAGCCAATTACGTTAAATTAGTAGAGCTAGCTTTTACTGTGTTAGTCAGTAGACTGAATAGGAAAGGCTTTTCAAATGGACAATTTTTTAAAGGAAGCATTTATAAGCATTTTGTTTTGTATTGTACTACCCGAGTGCCAAGTTTGAATTCAACCCTGTGTCTAAGTCACATCAAGACATCATATATATGAGAGGAATTAATCCAATAAATTGCAATATTACACTGCCTTGATTAAATTTGAATGTTCAACAAATTACTTGTGTATTCAAAAAAAAATGTAATTCTAAAGCAGATGGTAGCAGCTGACAGAATGAAAAAGACTTGGCTTTTCTGACAACTCCTACATCCAAAGCCTCAAAGAAAAGTATGAATTGGCCACAGGCCATGGAAGAGCTCAAAAAGGATTTTAAAAATCAAGTAAGAGAGGTAGAGGAGAAATTGAGAAGAAAAGTGAGTGATGCAAGAAAATCTGAAAAAAGAGTCAATGGCTTGGTAAAGGAGGCACAAAAAATACTGAAGAAAACAATACCTTAAAAAACAGAATAAGTTAAATGGTAAAAGAGGCACAAAAAAATGCAATGAAGAGAAGAATGCCTTGAAAAGCAGAATTGGCCAAATGGGAAAAAGATATGCAAAAATTCATTGAAGCGAAGAACTCCTCAAAAAGCAGGATTGGCCAAATGGAAAAGGAGGTACAAAAGCTCACTGAAGAAAAGAATTCATTAAAAATTAGAATTGGGCAGATGGAAGCTAATGACTTTGTGAGACATCAAGAAACAATAAAACAAAATCAAAAGATTAAAAATAGAAGAAAATGTGAAATATCTCACTGGAAAAACAATTAAGAGATCCCAAAATGAAAACTCCCAGGAATATTACAGCCCAATTTCTGTGCTCCCAGGTCAAGGAAAAAATATTGCAAGCAGCTAGAAAGAAACAATTCAAGTATCCTGGAGCCACAGTCAGGATAATACAGTGTCTACATTAAAGGATTAGAGGGCTTGGAATATGATGTTCTAGAGAGGATAAGAGCCAACCAAGAATCACCTACCCAGTGAAACTGAGTATAATCTTTCAGGGGAAAAAATGTGTATTCAGTGAAATAGAGGACTTTCAAGCATTTCTGATGAAAAGACCAGAGGTGAATAAAAAATCTGACTTTTAAATATAAGACTCAAAAGAAGCATAAAAACATAAACAGGAAAGAGAAATCCTAAGGGATTCAATAAGGTTAAACTGTTTACATTCCTATATGGGAAAATAATATTTGTAACTCCTAAAAGCTTCCTTATTAAGGCAATTAGAAGGAATATACCTAGAAAGTGCAGGTGTAAGGTGAATATGATGGGATGATTATCATTAAAAAGTTTTTAAATTTAGGGGTCAGAAAGAAGAATGCACTGGGAGAAGGGGAAAGGGAAAGAGAATAGGGTAAATTCTCTGACATAAAAGAAGCCTGAAAGCGATTTTTTCAGTGAAGCAGAAGATGGCGGAAGGGAGGGGAGGATATGAACTTCACTCTCACCAGAACTGGCTCAAAGAGGGGTAACATACAGGCTCAGTTGGGTGTAGAAATCTATGTTTTGCAATATAGGAAAGTAGGAGCAAAAGGGGATAGGAAAGGGGGCTGATGGAAGGGAGGGCAGATTGAGGGAGATAAAAGTTAGAAACAAAACACACTTGAGAATGGACAGGGTGAAAGAGGAGAGAGAGAGAGAGAGAGAGAGAGAGAGAGAGAGAGAGAGAGAGAGAGAGAGAGAGGATAGGCGAGCTGGTAATCATTACTGTGAAAAAAATCTGCAGCAAGTTTCTTGGATAAAGACTTCATTTCTCAAATATATAGAAAAATGAATCAAATTTATAGAAATAAGAGCCATTTCTCAATTGATGAATGGTTAAAGGATATGAACAGGCAGTTTTCAGACAAAGTAATCAAAGCTATCTGTAGCCATATGAAAAAAATGCTCTAAATCACTTGATAAGAGAAATAGAAATTAACAGCTCTGAGCTACCACCACACACCTATCAGATTGGCTAATATGACAAAAAAGATGACAAATGTTGGAGGGGATGGGGAAAATTAAAACATTAATGCTCTGTTGGTGAAGTTGTAAACATTCTGGAGAGTAATTTGGATCTATGCCCAAAGGGCCATAAAACTCAGGGTAGTATTTGACCCAGCCATACCACTACTAGATCTATATCTGAAAGAGATAAAAAACAAAAGGAAAAGGACTTATATTTACAAAAATATTTGTAACAGCTCTTTTTTGGTGGCAAAAAAATTGGAAATTGAGGAAATGTCCATCAATTGGGGAATGGCTGAACAAGTTGTTATATGTGATTGTGATAGAATACTATTGTGCTATAAGCAATGATGAGCAGGAGGCTCTCAGAAAAACCTCAAAAAAATTTACATGAACTGATGCAAAGTGAAGTGAGCAGAACCAGGAGAACATTGTACACAGTGACAGCAATACTGTATGATGATCCACTGTGAATAACTTAGCTATTCTCAGCAACAATGATTCAAGATAATTCTGGAGGACTTGTGATGAAAATTACTGTCCATCTCCAGAGAAAGAACTGGTGGAGCCTGAATGCAGATCAAAGATACTTTTTCTGTACTTTGTTTATTTTTGGGGCGTTTTTGTCTGTTTTCTTCTTCAGCATGGTTTACATGGAAATGTGTTTTACATGTATAACCTATCCCAAATTGCTTGCCTTCTCAATGTTGTTGTTGTTTGTCCTCCATTCTCAAAGAGGACCATGACATCAGGAAAGAAATGCAAGTGAATTCGATTTAAGTGTGAAGGAGGGCTGTATAAAGACACCAGCCTCACTCTCTTCTCCAGAGTCATGTTGGTCCAGTGACAAGATATAAATCAGGATAACTGGAAATGCCCCCCTCCTTCTCAACTGGGGGGTTTAGGAGAGGAAGGGAGAGAATTTGGAACTCACATGTAATTGGGAAAAAATAAAATTTTAAAATAAGATTTAAACAAGGAAACATATATAAAATGTTTTGCAAACCTTAAACCACTGTATAAAACGCTATTATACAATTATACAAATTTTATTAATAGCTGTGCTCCCCATTTCATTTATAACCAAATGTGCCAGAAAATGTTTTTAACACTTTTAAAAATTGTGACCCATAAATAAATCTAAAAGGCAAATTGAAACAAGATCATGTCTGACAGCATATGCTTTCTTCACCATGTATTTACCAAGAGAGGCAGTAGTAATAATAGTAATAGCAACAACAACATTAACAATGGCTAACACTAGTACAGCACTTTGTTTGCTAAGCATTTTACATACATTGTCTCATTTCATCTTCACAATTGTATAAGGTAAGTGCTTTCATTATATTAATTTTAAAGATGAAGAAACTAAGACCAACAGACATTAAGTGTCTTGTCAAGGGTCACACAGCTATTAACTGCCTGAGGTGGATTTGAACTCAGATCTTCTTGACTCCAAATCCAACTCTCTATCTAATATAGACTGAAGTGGTCTGCAATTAATCTAATTTCTAGTGCCACTGCTATTTTTATGTTATTGTCAATTTTCTTTGTCTCATAGGTTGAAAAATAACAGTAATGTAATGAAAAAATACTAAATTATCATTCAGAAGAGTAAGGCATAACTGGTAGACAAACAGTGTGCATCACTGGCATCCCTATAATGTCTGGGAATGCACTGTATTGGGGAGGATCCCCTGTGATGATATAGGAGGAGGCATGGAGGCATGGATGTATTGAGACCTGCATGTTGGAAGAAATGCCTAAAATCAATGAGATCACAGATACTTTGGAGTTTTGTAATCTTTGTATGTTCTGTTCTCTTTTTTCTGTTTAATCAGTTGCTATAGATCATCCCAAATTTATCTGAATTCTTCAGTCTTTGCTACATATGGTATAATAATATTCCATTATACCTACAACAATTTGTTTGGCCATTCCACAATCTACAAATATGCACTTTGTTTTCAGTTTCTAGCTACCATAAAAAGTGCTATAAATTTTTTAGTTTCCCTTGTCTTTGACTTCTTTTTCTGCATATACCCAGTAGTGGAATTTGGGGGACAAAGAATATAAAGATTTAAGTCAATTTTCAAACATAGTTCCAGATCATTTTTCAAAATAGCAAGACTAACTAGAAGTGTATTAATATATTTGTCTCTACATAACCTCTTGATATACCTTAAATAATTGATTTTCTATTTTTATCATCTTTTCCAGTGTTCTGGATGTGATGAAATTTCAGGATTGTTTTAATTTCTGTTTCTTTCATTATTAGTGATTTGGGGTATTTTTCATATGGTTGTTGATCATTTATATTTCTTCTGAAAATCATTCACATCATTTTACCAAAGGTCTGTTGGTGATGGTCTTATGTATTAGTATCGTCCCTATATCTTGAATATCAGATTTTGTGCGAAGATTTCTCCAGATTGACTATTTTTCCTTATCCCTAGTTCCATCTGTTTGTCCTTCTAAGCACCAACACTTACCATAATGTCTTTGCTCTAAAACAGTATGTGTTCATTAACAGTGGCATATATTTGTATGAATTCAGATGCTTCAATATTTCAAAGACCTCTGTTTCCTCCACTAATCCATATCATGACTCCTCTATAAATCAGATCACTGTGGATGTTTGTATGACTGAAAAATACATTGTCCTATAGCCATCTTGGTGATGAACTTCTCCAAACTTAGCTAGGATGGATTTCAAAATGATAGATGTAAGTGTCATCATTTGGACCTACATTTCAGTCATTTGCAGCTTAGTAGATGCACTCTATTGGTATCACGCTTAAAAACCTAGAGTACTCTTAAAACCCCAATGAGACATTGGAATAGACCTGGAGAGCAATTAATATATTTATTTTGTGCACAGTAATGGCCAACCAAACATGGAAAATAAAGATGTCAATCATTTCTTATTTCTAATTTTTGTGTGTGTTACGAAGCACTATGTCGTTTCAAAACCTTAAGTTCATTTCCAAAAGAGTAAGGCTTTGTGTATTGAGCTAAATACGTCTTTTTAATGTTTTGAACTTGGAAATAGCTTTTCTCAGAACTTATAATTAACATTTTAGGAAGTAATACCAACTCCTTAGTTTTGTGTTGGACTCTATAAGAAATCTAAGAGCTTTGTATCTTTTTACAGAAATGTGCACCCATTTTACTTAAGATAAATTAGAGTAGGTACAGAGGAACATAAACCTTTGCTGATAAAATGTATATGTATACACCACCTTATTTTGTTATTTATTTTATTATTTAAATGATCAAGTCAAAAAACAATATTTACAAAAATAATTTTACTAAGAAACTTAAACTAATCATTGCTTTTCTTTTTATTTATTCAGGTATCATTTGTAAAATAATTACTATCCTGTTCAATACTTTTGCATTAATGTTATACAAACCTCCTTCATCAGACACAAGTGGATCATTGCATTCAACCAATCAAAAAGAAGGTGATCAAGGAATGAATCTTGAAACCAAAACTTTAAAAAAAAACCCCGAAGAAAATATTTCATAGCTGAAATATTGATGAGTTATAGCTGCATGGTAGAGCTGCAATTTTGGGAAATTATATAAAAACTTACTTTATAATTTTTGTATAATTTTTTCATATATTTATCAATTATATTTTATGTACATGCAGATTTTGATTTTGGGTTCAAATGTAATAAAGTAGAGTGTGTGCCCCTTGATGACCCCCCAAAACTATGAGCAGTTCCAAAAGATAAACATACACATGTGCATTATGGTGAGTAAAAGAGAAACATACTCCTTTCAGGGTAAAGGAAGAAAAACTTTTTGAGCTAAAGAGGGGAGGCAAAGACAACCAATCAATAATTAACAATTCTGAGTACAAAGAACTATTAAAGTACCATCAAAAAGTTATTCCATTGTGCAAAATTTATGTTTGCTTATCTTAATAACTGTTCTATCTCTAATCCAATTGTGCATCCTTAGAATTTACATCACATTTTTCCCCAAAAAAGATTACCTTTAAAATAACACATGAATTTAACATATTATGCAATTTCTAATTAAAATAGCTTCTGTGTATGATTTCATATTTTTTCTCCTTTTGCTCTGTATGGCCTACTTTCAGAGGCTTTCTGTGCATGGTTGGTTTATTTCAACTTTGTTTTATCCTTTTAGTCATGGAATACGAAAAAAAACCTAGATACTTTTACCTTGACTTGAAGGTGTTTTTTTTTTTAATAGTTGATATCCCTGATTTGTAATTCTTATTTTAGCACTGTCTTTTTAAAAAATTAATCAACAAATCATACTTAAAGCCTCATGAATGAAGTACACCATTTCAGTGGATGAAAAATGTCTACACATTTTCCAAATGTGAAAAGATTTCTTAATCTAAACATTGTTACCGAAAAAGTGTTTTAAAACAATTTATGTGAGAAATAAAATAGTTTATTCAATAGGGCACACAAATTAAAATCAAATTTGGATCACCCCAGTTTTTCATTCTTTAGAAATAACATCAATATTCTATAACCTAAAAAGTCCTCCATGGTTCAATGAGGGAAACATGAAATCTTTCTGCTGGTGAACTGCTACAGAATCCTTATGTATAGCCTATTCAAGGTTATGACTAAGGTGAAGTGAGTATGGAGTTGGTGGTATACAAGTAAAATGCTTCCTTTAGCTTAGATCTTCTTGACTTGAACCAGGCTATGTCCAGAACAAACTGAAAAGCAGAGAATCTTGCTTCTTCCAAAGTTCTATATGATTCTTTTAGAAAATCTTCAAAAATTCAGATGGTTAACAATTGTATGGAATTTTTTATTACTGTGAAATACGAGAAAATAATACAATTCTGGATCTATTTAGAAAAATGTTCATTACAAAGAACACATGTATTTTCAGATTTGAGTGACCAAGGTTATGTAATAAAATATATTGATTTGGAATTTTTAACTTTTCCAAAGACTGTAAAAGTTTGGCCTTGATCAATTTGAAATAAAATAAATGTTTAAAATTGGTACTGACTTTTTTTGTCCTGATATCTGACTTTATTGTTTTAAGGAATTCCTAGTGAGGAAATTCTCCCTGGCCAGTCTGTACCAGCAAATGCTCTTCAACTTAGAGTCTCAGAAAGAGTTCGACTTGCCCAGGATCACAGGGCTAACAGTCGAGTGCTTGAATATAATTTTAGAAATAAAAATACATTTCAAAAATGTATTTATTCTAATAGGATTCTTTATTTGAAAGTTGGTTTAATTTTTAAGGATATTTTATATCTGAGATGGTACTTAATCATTATCTTTTCCATCCCTTCTTCCAAACACTAGATCCAGCAGATATACTGGATCACTGGAGTACACCATAGATCACAGGATCATAGATATAGAGATGGAAAATACATTAGAAGTTATCAAGCCTAACATTCTCATTTTGCAGTGGGGGATACTGAGCCCCAACAAAAAAAGGGATTTTGCCCAAGTTTACACAGGTAGTATTTGGAAGAAGTGGGATTTAAATCCATATCTTCTAATTCCAGAGGATCTCCCTGCTGTACCCTACCATATTTTTGTAATCATGGACTATCAAACATATCTTTGCAATACTAACACAGGAATTTCACAAATAAGTGAGGACAGACTGAAAATTGAGGCCAGTAATAAATCAATAATGGAATTTCTTATAAGCAGCAGAAGCAAAATATGTTTTCCCAGAAGAAAACACTTATAAACTCTTATACTCACTTCAGTCTGTAGAAAGATTGTGCCCTTTGTGGCCTCTATGATACTAAAATTTCAGTTTTAAGTCCAATCCAAATTTTCGGGTTCCCAGCATGTGTAAAGTCCTCTGCACAGGATGCATCCATTTTAAAGTAGCTAAGGAATCACCATGCTCTTGCGTGCAGCTTATCCCAGTGCCAGGGTTGACGCTAAGACTTGCCTTGTACCACCCCTTAGTGTTTGTTCCTGGCCCACCAGCTAGGGCATCCCTCTCCCTGGGAGATCCCAGGTGGGAGAGAGGGAAAAGACGTTATCAAACTTCTTGCCCTAAGATGCCTCTGCTAACGGTTGTTGGTCAGTTGTTTTTCAGTTATATCTGACTCTTTGTGACCCCATTTGGGCTTTTCTTAGTAAAGATACTGGAGTGAGCTGCCATCTCCAGCTCAATTTACAGATGAGGAAACTGAGTTGAGTATGTACGTTATTCCCTCCTCAAGTCAAATCCAAATGAGAGCAAGATTGACTCATTCCCCCTCACCTGCCCTCTCTTCCCTTCCAATGAACTGCTTTTTCTTGCCACTTTTATGTGAGATAATTTACCCCATTCTATCTCTCCCTTTCTCCTTCTCTCAATATATTCGTCTCTCATCCCTCAATTTGATTTTATTGTTTTAGATTTCATCCCTTCATATTCAACTCACCCTGTACCCTCTGTCTATATATCTATACACACACACACACACACACACACACACACACACACATATATGTGTATATATATATATATATATATATATATATATATATATATGTATATTCCCTTCAGCTACTCTAATACTGAGGTCTCATAAATCATATGCATCATCTTATCATCTTTGCATGTAGGAATGTAAACAAAACAGTTCAACTTCAGTAAGTCCCTTATGATTTCTCTTTGTTGTTTACCTTTTTGTGCCTCTCTTGATGCTTGTGTTTAGTCAAATTTTCTATTCAGCTCTGGTCTTTTCACTGAGAAAGCTTGAAAGTCCTCTATTTTATTGAAAGCCCATATTTTGCCTTGGAGCATTATACTTATTTTTGCTGGGTAGATGATTCTTGGTTTTAATCCTAGCTCCATTGACCTCCAGAATATCATACTCCAAGCCCTTTGATCCCTTAATGTAGAAGCTGCAAGATCTTCTGTTATCCTGATTGTGTTTCCACAATACTCAAATTGCTTCTTTCTGGCTGCTTGCAGTATTTTCTCCTTGATCTGGGAGCTCTGGAATTTGGCAACAGTATTCCTAGGAGTTTTCTTTTTGGGATCTTTTTCAAGAGGCAATCAGTGGATTCTTTTAATTTCTATTTTACCCTCTGGCTCTAGAATATCAGGGCAGTTCTCCTTCATAATTTCTTGAAAGATGATATCTAGGCTTTTTTTTTTTGATCATGGCTTTCAGGTAGTCCAATAATTTTTAAATTATCTCTCCCGTATCTATTCTCCAGGTCAGTGGTTTTTCCAATGAGATATTTGACATTGTCTTCCATTTTTTCATTCCTTTGTTTCTGTTTTATAATATCTTGATTTCTCGTAGACACAAACTTCCACTTGCTCCAATCTAATTTTTAAGGTAGTATTTTCTTCAATGGTCTTTTGGACCTCCTTTTCCATTTGGCTGATTCTGCCTTTCAAGGCATTCTTCTCCTCATTGGCTTTTTGGAGCTCTTTTGCCATTTGAGTTAGTCTATTTTTTGAAGTGTTGTTTTCTTCAATATTTTTTTCAGTATTTTTTTGGGTCTCCTTTAGCAAGTCATTGACTTGTTTTTCATGGTTTTCTCACATCCTTCTCATTTCTCTTCCCAATTTTTCCTCTACTTCTCTAACTTGCTTTTCCAAATCCTTTTTGAGCTCTTCCATGGCCTGAGACCAGTTCATGTTTTTCTTGGAGGCTTTTGGTGTAGGCTCTTGCACTTTGTTGACTTCTTTAGGCTGTATGTTCTGGTCTTCTTTGTCACCAAAGAAAGATTCCAAAGTCTGGGACTGAATTTGAGTGCATTTTTGCTGCCTGGCCATGTTCCCAGCCAACTTACTTGACCCTTGAGTTTTTCATCAGGTTATGACTGCTTGTAGAGCAAAGAGTACTTTGTTCAAAGCTTGAGGGGATGCACTGTTGATTTCAGAGCTATTTCTATACAGCCAGCTCTGCCACACCAAGCACTCCTCCTTCCTCAAGAACCACTAACCCGGATCTGACGCAAATCTTAAGCAAGCTCTGCACTCTTGCTCTGATCTGCCACTTAATTCCTCCCACCACGTGGGCCTGGGGCCAGAAGTAACTGCAGCTGTAGTTCTGCAGCTGCACCTCCCCTGCTGCCCCTGGGGCAGTGGCCGAACAGCAAACTCTGTCCCCCGCAGCTTTTCCCACTAACCTTCTCTGTTGTCTTTGGTGTTTGTGGGTTAAGAAGTCTGGTAACTGCCACAGCTCACTGATTCAGGGCGTTAGGGCCTGTTCCTGCCTGCTGCTGGTCTGGTTGGTCCTGCCGCCGCCCACGCTGAGCTCCACTCCCCTCTGCTCCATGTGCGATAGATCTCATCCAGCAAACATCCAGGATGTCCTGAGCTAGATCCCTGCTTCCCTCTGCTATTTTGTGGGTTCTGCAGTTCTAGAATTTTTTTCAGAGCCATTTTTTATAGTTTTTCGGAGGGACGTGGTGGGGAGCTCACACAAGTCCCTGCTTTTCAGCTGCCATCTTGCCTCTGCCCCAAGAAGTCCCTGGCCAACTACATTCTAACCAGCCCATGATAGATACTACACTTCATTCCTGGCCAAGAGCCTCTCATTCTATATTTTAAAGTCCAGTCCAGAAATCTAAATCCTGATTCAGACATCTCATCCAAACATTCACTTCCCAGAGCTGTCTTTTCCTTATCCTTTTAATGGGAATCAGTAATAACAGAACCTTTGTTACTCTTTCACTTTATTGCCCAAGGCTTCATCATCTCTGAAAATGTTTTCTAGGTTCCTTCTGGCAGCATCATTTGTGCTCACGTATATCATTAGATGTGAGTCATCTGTCTTATCAACTCTCAGAAGTTTATCATGTCAACATGGCCCAAGAAGACAGCACAACTCTGTTGTTATCAGATCAACAAATAAGCTGACTCAGTACCCTTTAGCAGGAGGTCATAAACCACAACTATTCCTTTCTGCTAACCCTCACTGGATGGTTTTTCAAGTATTTCAACATACAAATAAGAGGGAAGTGACTGTGTAAGAAACAGTGAACCTCTCTACATGCTTAATATTTATATTCTCATGTAAACAAATACATGCAAATATGTTTATATTAAATATATAAAATGCATTTAAATAATTAGATGTTACATAAATATATATTACTTATTATACACATTTAAATGTGTGCATGTATGTAAATATATATTATATAGAGGCAGCTAGTTTGGTGCAGTGGATACAACACCAAGCCTGGAGTCAGGAAGAACTGAGTTCATGTCTGGCCTCAGACACTTACTAGCTGTATGACCCTGGGCAAGTCACTTAAACCTATTTGCTTCAGCTTCCTCATCTATGAAATGAGTTAGAGAAGGAAATTGCAATCTACTCTAGTATCTTTGCCAAGAAAACCCCAAATGGGGTTATGAAGACTCAGACACAAAATGACTGATCAACAACAACATAATGTGTGTATATACATATAGTTTAACAAGGTAGTAACAAAAGTATGTCTTTGTGTCCTCCCCCCTTCTATGTTTTTATTTATTTTGTTCATTTAAAACACTATTTTATTGATATTCCATTTTATTGAAGCTCTTTTGTTGCTACTCTCTAATCCATTTCTTGATTAGTGCCCCCAAATAATAAATGTAGTAAACATGTATAGGAAAAAAAAAGCAAATCAAGACACTGACTATGTATGAGAAAGAATGTCTGAGTCTCTACCTATAGTCTGTCACATATCCGAAGAGGTAGGAGATATGCTTTGTCAATTTTCTATAGTCATGATTGATCACTGCTTCGGAGTTCATTTGTATTTCTCTTATTAGTGACTCTGGAAATTCTGTACTTATTTTGAATGGGATTTATTTTTCTAGAGCTTCCTGATGACTTTTATTAGTAAGGTACAAGAAGGCTGATGATTTCTGTGGGATTATTTTGCATCCTGAAAATTTACTGAAACTATTCATTGTTTCAATTAATTTGAGTTGAATCTTTAGGATTACCTAAGTAAACCATCATGTCAAGACATCTCCACCCATTCTGGGTTTGGTCACCAGCATTCTTGTGGTTAAGCGAATGAACTTTATAACTAGGTCTGTATCACAAACAGATAAAAAAAAAAAAAGGAAAAGGACCAATATACACAAAAATATTTAGAGCAGCTTTTTTGAAAGAATAGGAAATTGAGGGGATGCCCATAAATTGGGGAATGGCTGAACAAGTTGTGGAATATGATTGTGATAGAATACCATTGTGTTATAAGAAATGATGAGGAAGATGATTTCAGAAAAATCTTGAAAGACTTACATGAACTGATGCAAAGGAAAATGAGCAGAATCAGGAGACCATTGTACATAGTAACATCAATATTGTATGATGGTCAACTGTGAAATTGGGATACAGACTTGAAAGTGTTGGGCCAAATGGCATACCTAGTTTTACAGCCTTTTTGGCATAGTTCCAAATTGCTCTCCAGAATGGTTAGGTCAGTTCACAATTCCACTGACAGTGCGTTAGTGTATCATTTTCCCCCACATCTGCTCCAACATTTATCATTTTCCTCTTCTGTCATATTAGCCAATCTGATCGGTGTGGGGAGGTACCTCAGAATCGTTTTAACTGGCATTTCACTCACTAATCAGTAATGATTTAAAGTATGCTTATATGACTATACATAGCTTTGATTTCTTCATCTCAAAATTGCCTGTTCATACCCTTTGACCATTTATCAAATGGGGAATGACTTCTTATAAATTTCACTCAGTTTTCTACATATTTGAAAAATGAGACCTTTATCAGAGACACTTGTTGAAAAAATTGTTTCCCAGCTTTCTGCTTTCATTCTAATTTGGGTTGCATTGGTTTTGTTTGTGCAAAACCTTTTTAATTTAATATAATTAAAACTATACGTTTTACATCTCATAACAGTCTCTGTCTCTTGTTTGGTCCTAAACTCTTCCCATCTCCATAGATCTCAGAGGTGAACTATTCCTTGCTCTCCTAATTTATGGTATCACCCTTTATGTCTAAACTATGTACCCATTTTGGCCTTCTCTTGGAATACTGTGCAAAATGTTGGTCTATAGACCTGGTTTCTGACATTCTGTTTTCCAGTTTTCCCAGCAGTTTTTGTCAAATAGTGAGTTCTTGTCCCCAAAGCTTGGATCTTGGGGTTTATCAAATACCAAATTGCTATGGTCAATTACTACTGTGTATTGTGTACCTCTTTATTCCACTGATCCTTCACTCTATTTCTTAACCAGAACCAGATTTTTTTAAAAAATAATTTCTACCTTGTAATATAGTTTGAAACCTGGAACTCCAAAGCCATCTTCCTTAACATTTTTTAATGATTCCCTTAATATTCTTTAACTTTTGTTCTTCCAGATGAATTTTGTTAATTTTTTCTAGCTCAGTAAAATAATTTTTGGTAGTTGTATTGGCTTGGAATTGAATAAATACATTTAGGTAGAATTGTCATTTTTATTATATTGTCTCAGCTTACCCATGAGCAATTGATATTTTTCCCATTGTTTATACCTGGCTTTGTGTGAAAAGTGTTTTGGAATTGTGTTCATATAGTTCCTGGGTTTGTCTTGGCAGATAGACTCCCAAGTATCTTATATTGTCAAGTTATTTTCAATGGAATTTCTCTCTCTCTTGCTGCTGGACTTTGTCGGTAACATATAAAAATGCTGATTTATGTGCTTTTCTTTTATGTCCTGCTGCTTTGCTAAAGTTGTTATTTCAACTAGTTTTTTTAGTTGATTTCTCTATATATACCATCACCTGCAAACAGTGTTAGTCTTGTTTCCTCACTGTTTTTATCATAATTAGACTACCTGAAAGCCATGATCAAAAAAGAGCCTGGACATCACATGTAAAGTAAATATTCCAGGAGGAAAAGGAGCTAGGATTACAAACAAAAATCACCTTCCCAGCAAAGTTAAACATCATCCCTTGGGGGAAAATGGATATTCAATGAAATAGAGGACTTTTAGGCATTCCTGATGAAAAGACCACAGCTGAATAGAAATATGCCCTAATATTGAGAAAGTTCTTGGAATTAGCTCCACATAGGAAAGTAAAGAGTTTAATTCCATTGAGTTTCTTATGATTTCTATTTCATATTTACCTTTTTATGCTTCTCTGAGTCTTTTTGAAAGTCAGATTTTCTATTTAGCTCTGGTCTTTTCATCAGAAATGCTTCAAAGTTCTTTATTTCATTAAATATCCCTTTTTTCCTTTGAAGAATTATATTCAGTTTTGCTGAGTAGGTTATTCTTGGTTGTAATCCCAGCTCTTTTCCTTCCAGAATATCATATTC